>NC_087215.1:15245273-15275356 GCF_015104395.2 Macrobrachium nipponense | reverse complement strand
TCAAGAGTAACCTGGGTTGGAAAGCTGCTCAAAAGAGACGTATCATTTTTCGCTCTGTCCAGTCGAATTCTTCCACGCACCCACACAGCACCAGTCACCTCTCTTGCATGCGCTTTCTCGCTTATTAGATGTTGAGAACCCACACTCGTCTATATATATATATATATATATATATATATATATATATATATATATATATATATATATATATATATATATACACACACACACATATATATATATATATATATATATATATATATATATATATATATATATATAATTATATATATATTATATAATATATATATATATATCATTATATTTATTTATTTATTATTTATAAAGAGATTTCAACGAATTACAAAAGTTATCCATCACTTAAGCATTCCTTAAAGCCCTCCTCAATAGAAGTAGATTGACAATCTGTTGGTACAATATCCATAGCTGCTGGATCACTGAGTGGCTAGCCGTAAGATTTCTAAGGAAAGAAAAATGCAAGTGAGGACGTTATTCCAAATTGAATACAGCAAGCTGAAAAGGTTGTTAGCAGCCTAAAGCCTACTTTCTTTTGTTTCAAAATTATCCTAGCATAGCGTGAATTCATTTTAAGTTGTTTATTGTAACATTAGCTCAATCATTTGGGTTCCTGTTCAGAACTGATAAGAATGGCCTTGATATACTTACAGTGATGCTAAAATCTTTTGGTCGAAATAAGCCTTGCGGAGGATGTATCAGAGTTAAATTTATCTTACATTTTTTATGCCTGGGTCCATATCAAGAAAGTATCTATACTACATTCATAAATAATTGTATATATTTTCCATACAAGTCATTGCTTATACCGAGCTACTATACTCTGTTTTTTTTCATCTGTCCATCCGCCAGTGGTGTTTTTTTGTATGGTAACACTGCGTCCCGGGCTTGAAATAGTTACGCTATGTGTAAGTTTTAGGTAAATAACGGATATTTGGTTGTACATTTGCAACTGAAAAGTGTTTTAATAATTTACTGTATGCGAATTACACCGTTAATATTCGAAATAGGATATTGTTATTATTGTCGAATGTAAGCTGCCTTTTCGGGGTGGCGAATGGAACAGCCAGACGCAAATTCCATCAAACAGATGCTAAACCAAGTTACGTCATATCGTATCTGGCTGAAACGCACTTTATAAAAATTAACAGTACATACTGATATACTTACGTATAATGAAGTAATACGTTGACATCTTGCCGCAGTGAACAGCGAGAGAAGCAATTTTCCCGCCACTGCGTCTGGCTGTTCCATTCGCCACCCCGAAAAGGGAGCTTACATTCAACAATAATAACAATAACCTATTTCGAATAATAATGGTGTAATTCGCATACAGTAAATTATTAAAACACTTTTCAGTTGCAAATGTACAGCCATATCCTTTTATTTACCTAAAAACTTACACGTAGCGTAATTATTTTAAAGCCCGGGACGCAGTGTTACCATACAAAAACCCCACAGCCGGATGGACAGATGAAAAAAAACAGAGTATAGTTACTCACTTTGGTCACCCGGTCAACCATTGCACCGTGGTTAAATGACTATTCCTGTCATCACCTCATTGATTTTAACTCTTATTCCTTCCAAATATCTACAAAAATAATTAAATATGAAACTTTCTACACCTACAAAATGGAGCCACATTCGATACTCACAAATCAGATCAAGTCTACGCTGTTGAATTTCATTTTCACTTGACGTCATAAAGACTTGGTAAGACGAAGGTGAAAAATGATATGTTGCTCTTTTTTCTGTTTTTTATTATTATTTTTTTTTTACAGGAAATGATTAGAACGGTTAACTTTGACCAACTACCTTAGATGTGTTCAAATTTCGGTAATTATTCTTTCTTTGGCAATTTCTGGCAAGCTGCAAATAGCATTTGTCAGTTGTATTCGTGGTTATAGTTCTGTGGTGACTAGTAATTACCCAACAGTAATTCTGCATCGATCGCGATTTTCTGGATGTTTATCTCAAAGATAAATAATATACTAAATGATTTTATCACCATTGCTTTCATGTGTATCATCGTTTTAGGATTAAAGTTGTACCTTGAACGGCCATGTAACTCAAAGACTCTCTCTCTGTCAAAAATATAGACTTTTAATTAACATATCCTCATATATCCCTGCCAAATTCAAACGTAATTTTGCTCATACGTTGATAGCAATATCATCCAATTTCTAATATATTTGGTTACATCGTTGTTTCATTATTACTTTCATGGTAATTTTAGCTGTTTTTGCTCATTGTTTCACAATTTCTCTCGTTTCCAAAAGGTCGCATCATTTGTCGAGACGTAAGAAATGCTAACTAACAATAATAAGGCCTTCCTAAAGTGTCCTTGAGTCTTAGCCAATCAGATACCGTTCATTCTTTCAGTGCCTGTCATTGGTCGAGAGCTGTCCAGAAATATTTCCTCAAGACACCAAAGAAGTCGTATTGTTTAGTCGGTTTGTGTCCTATAAAGTGGTTGCAAAATACTATCATACTCTCCACTGAAGGTGAGTAGCTTTTATTTTAATGCTGCAGTGTACTGCAGTTTTTTTTTTTCGTTTAGTTTAAGCATATAGGGTTGAAAGGGCTGTAAGATATTAAAACCTTGTACCGTGTTGGTTTTTGGTCAGTACTACGTTCACCGACGTCCTCTAAATTTTCTCCATTTTTTAGTGGAAGCGACAATATTTTGGGAGCGATAAGATAGAACCCGTTTTGCGCAATTTGTTTTAAGTTTATTAACCATAAGTTTCTAAGGAATTTTATTTGAAAATTTCGATGAAAATGCTAGTTTTCCTATACAACAAAACTCCTCGTACAAATACTGTGGTTGGTTAAAATTGAAGGCATTCCTGCCTTCTTAGGACAGTTTGACCTTCATTAGTCGAGCTGACGATCCTCGCTCAACTCGTCTATTGGTCCATAGCTCACCGAGGTCCGAGGTTGTTGTAGACTGTCCAGTGCTGTATTTTCTTTCGGTGAATCTTGAAATGATCACGCTGGTGGCCGTAGTACACTTTGTTGTAGGATTCGTCCTTTCGAAGCAGTTGTCTTTCGTATGACACCTGGGATCTTTGGGGGAAGAGCGTTTGTTAGAAATCTCTTACATATGGTAGTTTACTTTTACGACATTCGGGAAACCAAATTAGTTGCAGCGTAGTTAATTTACAAATCGTGGGTATTGATAAATAATTTTAAAGTACTGTTGAACTATAGGTCTCGGGAAGTTAGTTTGCTAAAGTAAAATATTTTTGATCCATTAGTCATTTTTAAAAAAACTGATAGCAGTTACAAAATTTAGTTGGTGACTTTCGTTTGGATGCTTACTTGGTAGAATTTTCTAGTTATTTGAAATATGTAAGCAAGATACTTATAGCAGTTACAAAATTTAGTTGGTGACTTTCGTTTGGGATGCTTACTTGGTAGAATTTTCTAGTTATTTGAAATATGTAAGCAAGATACTTTATAGATTTCGAGACTTTGTTCTTTATAATTTATTGCCAAGTGATTCAATAAGTATGAAGCAAAAGGTTAAGTGAGATTCAACGTAGTACGCTGCGTTTAACGTGTTCTTGAAAGCATTTGCCACAATAGATAACTGAATGAATGCAGTGTTTTGAAGATCTAGATTGTGCAGATTTTCTCCAGAAGTTTAGAGTTTATTGGTTAAAACTGCGACATGCTTTGAGCAGTTTATTTAGAAGCTAGTTTCTTAGACCTGGTCTAAAGCAAGATAAATTTCGCCCAAGCCAACTTGAGGCGTGTACCACAAACTTTTAGACCTCACGTCTCTGACATAAAAATAGTTAATTTTAACCACTAGGTTTTCAAATCATTCCAGATTCAAATATTCTAGATCCAAGGCAGTTTCTTCCATTAGGCTAGTCTCTTGTTTCGTGGTAAAGCTTTTGTTTTATTCACTTGTTCCATTCTGCTCTGTTGGTGAGGAATTAAATCTACATAGCACAGTGGTGGTGAGATTCCCTCAATCTAACTGGAATTAATCAAAGTAGTACTTTTGAGTAACTGTCTCGTTTTGAGCATTTTAGGTGAAGACTCAAATCCTGTTTGTTCATCCAATGAATTGCACTTTTAGCTGAACTATTATTTTTGCGTGTATGCTGGAAAATTTAGTAGACAACTGCCGACGATTTGTAAGTAGGAATAAAAAGACTAGGCCTGCATTCCATATTTAATTAACTTTAGCAAAGAAGTGAAGCGGTTTATTTTCTCTGCCTATTAGCACGTCTACCTATCCTGTTGCATATGTAAAATAATGTAAAAGTTTTTAAGTATATTACAAAGCGGAGAAGTCTTTTACGACAATCGAGCATTTTTGAATGTCGAAATTATTTGCCTTTGAAGTTTTGAGGACAAGCCAGTTCAAAGTTTAAGTAATGAGAATGGTAATTTGTTAAAATGTAAAAAAATCTTTTGCAACGGTTACTCTAATTTCCTTTTAACCATTCAGCTACATTAATTTAAGTATTCAAAACGCCAACAAAATGCTTTAATTGTTTTTTAAATATGCTCTTTATTTAGTTATCCTTTGCGTCCACCCACGTTTCTTTTAAGAAAAGTGAATGTTTGGATGCATTTCGTTAAAGCTAGTGAAACTGAATAATGCTTACCTCAGTTTTTTTTTTTTTTTTGTATACTAAATTTATACGTAGAATTATAAGCTAATTTTTACATAGCTGTGCATTTTTCGAACAGATTTTTTTTCCCAGGCTGACCAGTGAAACTGTATCGGAAGATCGTTCCGGGAAGTCGAAGCAGAGGAAGGCAACTGGACAATTATTATATTAGTATTTGGCTTCACAAAGAAAATCCCAGTGTGTTGTCACGGATTTGGTTATGCCTTAGCACCTAACACCGTGGTGGATTGGTATAATTTTTGTAGGGATGTATGTTTAATCCTGTGTGCTGATAATAAGAAAATCGGTGGTCCTGGTCATATTGTTAAGATCGACGAATCTAAATTTGGGAAACGGAAGTACATCTGTGGCCGAAAGGTAGACGGATCTTGGGTATTCGTTGGCATTGACCGACATACACGTGAGACCTTTTTCAAGGTGGTTCCTGACCGTTCTGCCGAAACACTGATCCCGGTGTTGCGTGATAACTTACTTCCAGAAACCACAATCATATCTGATTGCTGGAAGTCTACAGCAAAGTCCGGGATCATTATTTTTGCGTATAATGTCGTGAACCACAGCGTTAACTTCGTTAGCCCGGACGACCCGAATGTACACACGAACACTGTAGAATCGCAGTGGTGTGTTCTTAAACGGAGCGCGCTACCGAGACACGGTACGCAGAAAGAACTTTACGAAAGCTATTTTTCTATGTTCTGTATCCAGAAGCGGTATCTACAAGATGTTCCGTGTCCATTTCAGGCGTTCCTGAAATTGATTAAACGTGTGTATCCGCTCAAAAGCCGCCCGACATCCCCCATCTCAAATTGGATTTCCCGGCCCGAAACAATAAGACCAGGACCTTCTACCAGTGAGCCACGTGATCCCTCACCCGTTCCAAAGAAGCAGAGACTGATTCCTTCATCTACCCCTTCATGGTCGTCGGACAGCAGCGACTTTGAAATGGGAATAAGGTAAGTTGTATATTAATTTTTGTTAGCCATAAAACTAGTGTTTCGGTTATTTCGAAGCCAGTACCAAAACACGTGTTCGAACAGTACTGTATCGGTTAGTTCAAAGCCAGTACCGAAGCACGTGTTCGAACAGTACTGTTTCGTTTAGTTCGAAGCCAGTACCGAAGCACGTGTTCGAACAGTAAGGCCGTGGTGAACGAGGAAGGTGTTTAATGTTAGTTATGGGGGGATTTATAGCCTAGGATAGTAGTGTTTTTTTGTATGTACTGTGGCTAATTCACTGTAACCCCTGTGGCTAGCGCGCGCAGCGCAACATTACCTCTTGCCAGAACATGTCGAGGCTGCCAAGAATCTTTAAATATGCGGATAAGGCGCGAAGCACCGTTCCGTTGCGGCCTTACTGTAACCTCTGTGGCTAGCGCGCGCAGCGCAACATTATCTCGTGCCAGAACATGTCGGGCTTGCCAAGATTCTTTAAAAATGCGGATAAGGCGCAAAGCGCCGTTCTGCCATGGCCTTGCTGTGGGTCTTAAGCTTCTAATTTAATGTTGGTTAGTGGTAGCCTAGGCTAGACGTTTTACATGTAGGCTAGTCTTTCAAAACTTCGGCAATGTAAGGGGTTCTAGGCTAGTCTAGCCTACGTCAACCTTGAATGCTGGATAAGGGGTCAAAGTTTTGTATTAAGGGTCAAAGGTCTGGGTCTCAAAACCGGGAATTGAGAGTTACGTGCGCCGTGAAAGTCCTAAGTCACTTCCCCCCACCCAAAAACCCTGGTTTCCCAATGGGTCCCCCCTTTACCGTTTGATGTTTTTCAGGCTTTATTTTTACTAGGTCAATTACAAAAAAGGGCCAAAAACGTTATTCTCAGCTATTTTTTCCCGCGAAAATCGATCGTCCCGGGATCTGTAGTAGCTTCGTCATTACTTTTATAATTTTTCCGTTGGGAATCTTGAGTGTTCACCAAAATGGTATATATATTGTAAATGTGATTTAGGTGAAAATATTAGAGCAAACTAAACGGTTTTTACGACTAAATTTTCAAGCTCAAGTTTTTGACAATAGGGTAAGGCAATAGGTGATTTAACTTTTTTTTTTTTTTTTTTTTTTTTTGACAGCCGGAAGTAATTAAAGGTTTTGTAAAGATTCTATCAGTAGGATTTTTAACAGCCAAGAGTATAACTCTTTAAGACACTGCCACTTAGGTCCGAAGCGGCTTTCAAATAGCAGCGTATTTTTTGTTGCAAGAAGATTGGTTGTATTGGCGGTTGTGAGGCTTGAAGTTTAGTGTTTTTTTCCCGAAAAATAGAAGCGTAATTGCCAAGTAGTAATTGCATTTTTCCTAATGTATTTACCATGATCTAATTCTAAATTATTCTAAAATTATAGGTAATGGCTAAATGCTTCACCTTAGGTCACTGGGATTTGGGCTAATGGGAGACATAGGCCCATGTGTTCTTTAATACTTTATTAACTGTTAACTTTTTTCTTTAAATAGTAACATATAAAAAAGTATAGCTGCTGGTTTAAATTTTTTGTTGAATCGAAAACTTTTGTAATAAAAATTACAAAATACACTGGCAGAAATTCTGACCTGAGCTGTGCAAGATCGAAACAGTGTCCGTTAGAGGCTTGGTAAGTTTTCAAAAATGGTTTCCAATTCAGAATTAGTGGTTAGTTATTGTCCTCATGTTTTGGGGGGGTTTATTTTTACTTGCACAAATGTAATCTGTGCAAGGTTAATAAAAGATAAAATAAAAACCTGGAAATTTCCATTACTTTTTTCAGGAGGCAGTTTTAGGCTCCACAGTTTAATATAAATGGAAGCAATGTCTATTCTGAAAAATCAAAATCTGAGAAAAAGGCTCTTGAAGATTAGTGATTATTAATGGAGATTCTGGGTCGATCTTACTCAGGACGGATTGTCTGCAACAGTTTTCAGCATGTTTTTCTACAGAGCTGATTACTTCTAGAGTAAAAGGCATATTCAATCTAATATCTTAGTGTTACTTTCCAAATAATAACAGAATTGCCACCAGCTGAAGAAATGATTGAGCATAAGGCCAAGCCCCAGTGAGGTATTAAGTGTTACTAGGTTTGAAAGTTGAATGTATAGGCAGCTAATCAAAATCTAGTTTTTTTTTTTCTGTGAAAAACTATAGATGGTTCTTTGTCCTTTCTCACTTTTCCTGTCCGCCCTCAGAGGCTGAAGGGCTACAAATTGATAAGTTGATCATCCAGTCCTCAAACATAACCAAGTGCTGCCCCCTATAGCCTCAGCAGTTTTCATTTTAACTAAAGTTCGCCATGATCGTGCGTGTGGCACGGCAATAGGTGCCAACAACACAAGCCACTGCTCACCCAGTGCCAAACGTTCATTCGACTTTGTCCATTTACCTTGTGAATTTTGCTCTCATATTTTAATCTTAGGCTTTTGATTCATGTTGCTTGTTGCTTACTCTTACTTATTCAGTTCTTAAACTGGAGTCCTATTCAGCTGGCCCATCGTTTCCTTTCAATTGGCTCCCCCCCAAATAACAACTCTGAGAAACTTATGTATATTGAATTAATTTGAAAGATTCGACCTCCTTACTCCTTTTGTCTAGTGTTTCATTTAGCGCAAAGCTATGTGATCTTAGAAGCTTCGTAAACATTTCATACATCTGCATTTTCTCATTTGTAGGTAGAAAATCAGTAGTGCAATCCAGTCTGATCGTTCTCTTCAATCGCCAGCCACTTGGTTACAAAATGTATGGGAAGGGCCAGTAGTGAAGGTGACCAGTTCTTTGTATTAGACAAAATCAACAGTAACTGCTCGTGAAACAGTGTAATTTTGAAGTTAAATTGGAAATTTCAGTGACGTGGATCCTTAACGGTTATTTGGACGCTGTCAAATGTATTGGCGTTATGAATGAGGTTTAATATTTTTTAAACCATCGAGGATGAGAATACCTAATATTTACATCGAATAATAAAGAGCAATGCATTTGATTAATCAAATTAACTCTGGTCCCCTTTTAGTATATTCACTATTATTCCCAGTTCCAATTATCAGACCGTTAACTCTTCCTGCCGTGCAAAGTAGTCTAGTTAGTAAGCGGTGCCATTTTGTTAAACTTTATTAAATTCGATATCAAAGATTTGTTGGCCCTTATTGAAACCTTTGTTGCCCCAGTTGTCTGCAGCTACTGATAAGGTTTCCGTAACGACAAATCAGCAAAGATCTTAAACTGCTACACATTCGTTCACCTTCAACAATAATGTTTTGCAGTAAATGACCAGGTATTAACATTTTGTTTGGGGTTTTTCACTGTAAAGCAGACTTGCTTATCTATAGCTGAAAAATAATGAACAGGTATCTGCGCATATTAGTTAGTTCTACCATACTAAGTTAGTATATTGATGCATATCGAAGATGCATCATGAATATTGAATAGTTATATATGGTAGTTAAATGGAGTTTACTACATAGCGTTACTCTTTGGAAAGACTTTGCTTAAAGCAATTCAAAATAGAACATCGAAACACTAGAGAATAGATTGCGCAATGAGTCATAAAATAAAAATAATAAACCAAAGGAATAATTATGCGTTTTTGCTTCGAGGATCTAGGTTTGCTTAGATTAACACTCGCAGGTTTCGTTCTTTTCAAAAGAAGTTAGTTTACTTTTTCAGTTTGTGTTGCCTTTTAGCAACAAACATAATTAAGTTTAATTTCTAGTAATGAACTGTAATTCTTGAACTAAGGAGTTTTAGAATGTGTGCAATGCCTCCATTTCGGTTTGGCTTTCAAACATCAGAGGTTAGACGTAAGTTTCCAGATAGACGGAAGGCATACCAAAACAAAACTTTAAGTATTGGTTGTTTGCAGGGTGTGTTTGGAGAGAACATTAGTTTTTACTCATTTGCTCATGCTGAAAATTTGGCAAATCGAAAGGTTAATTTTTTGGCTGTTGGTGTAACTCAGAATTGAACAGAGCTGCTTGTGTCTAGCAAAATTCATTAATTGTCCTCTGCGGCTTAACATTTATTTTAGCAGAAATCCCACCCCCAAATTAATAAATTTGTACATACAGTTGTGTATTAAAATAATATTTTTGCGTAACAAAAGTGATAAAACAGGTGAATGAAGAAATCATATATAACCACCTATCTTGCATTGAAAGTAGTCAAATTGTCAATTTTTTTTAATAACCGGGAGTAAGAGACTTAAAGTTAATTTGTGTGTGCTTTGCATTAAGAACTATTTCCCTTCACCACCGCAGATAGAGTACTATTTGGTTTTGATACTTTTACATGATATATTTGACATTACAAGATATCTGGACTTGAAGTTAATTTCTTTAGTCAATAAGATAAATTCTCTCTACTTTTCATGGACAAAGCCCAAAAGTTTCAGATTAGTTTTTCTAGTGTGGTTTTTAACAAGGTCAAAATTTTATTTTAGTGTACAGACATTTTGCTTGTTTTACAGTTTAGGGGGTAACTAATGAATGTTTGTTTTGCAGCTAGTTCCGCTGTATGAAGTGTAGAATTGTATACAAATGGCCAAACTCTAAGGGGAAGGAAAACTGTTGAAATGCTCTTCACTCCCAACCCCCACCCCCTTTTTCTTTTTGTCGGAAATGACTTTCATTCCAATTTCGTAATCACTTTCATCTGAGGGAATCTGACCATTCCGGCAATCATTTTGATCCTTGAAGAACTGATGAGACATGGGCTGTATCGATTTCTTTCTAATGAAGTAAGAAGACCTCGGAGAGCAAGACCCTCAAGTACAGTAAGTAGTCTTTGGTTATTTTACGGGAAAATAAAACGTATAATTTGGTTTAATTTTTACGGGATAAAATAAAACCGTTATAACTTGGTTTTATTTTTTACGGGATAAATAAACTTATAATTGGTTATTATTTTACGCCGGGTTAAAATAAAACAGTTATTCTATTTGTATACTGTATAACTCAATTGGTAAATTTTTTAATACAGGATAAAAATAAGCTTAATCAATTTGTAACTTTTAATAAACAGGATAACTTTTACGAGTAAATGTATTAATGGACGGGATAACTTTTACAAGTAAACACGCCTAATACTGGCTTTTCTTTTCAGGTCAAAATTCTTCAGCTGAAATACCAAGAGTCTACTGAATACTTCGTGCTTGTCATCATTCTATACTAGTGGATGAGGATAGTGAGGTACAAGTTTCCCACCCTACTACTGTACGTCCTGGGAAACAGTCTTGTTTCTTCGGCTTAAAAGAAAATCATATTTGCTACAAATTGCATTAAAGTGCTGCAAAACATGTTCCTGTCCAGTGCATCTGTGGACATCGTAGCAGGAAGAAGTGCTGCAAAACTGTCAACTGAAATCGTCAACTGCACATTTGGACATCGTAGCAGGAAGACTTGAAGTGCCGCAAAGCATGGTGTTCCTGTCAACTGCATCTCTGGAAATCAAAGCAGGAAGACAAATTTCCAAGTTCTACAAAAAGCAGCAGCCAACACTACCACTGCCCGAGATAAACATTTCAGCTAAAACAGCATCTTTTACGATCATTGAATGAGATAATTATGAAGCATATGCTAATAAACTTTCTCAAGAGCTGTTAAACCAAGACTTCACAGACGCATTTCACCTTTTCCTGTATGATAATGCTACAGCTGAGAATGATCACATATGTCGATGTTTATCCTATACTGGAAGTCTTCTGACCTACAATTCTGCTTCTAACATACATAGAACTGCTGCCTAGTAAAATCTTATTAAGAGTTCGATTGGATATTTAGTATATATTAACCTGAAGACATCTCGGCTGCTGTTAGGCATCCTTTCCATATGCTGAGAAAAGCTCCTGCAGCTCCTGCAATCTTTGAAAATCTTACTACACCATCTTCGCCAAGAAACACTGATGTCATCTCAGATGTTACACTTCCTATCTATATCCATCTCAGGTTACACTTCCTATCTATATCCATCTCAGATGTTACACTTCCTATCTATATATGCTGGGGAAATCTGCTGTGATTTTAACTTCGGCTGATATAATTCCCATTACTTAAAAACACTTCTGAAGTCTTCTCTTACGCAAATGAGGTATAGAAGTTGAAATGTGTGATTTTTGGAAATTTTAACTACTCCACCTTCCACATTCTAGGAAACTTCCTTGCAATCTTGGGATAAATCAGCTGCTACACCACCTTCCGTATGCTTGGAAACTCTCCTGTGATTTAGAACTTCTCGTCTATTTACACTTTCCGTATAATGGAATACACTGCTGCTACACCACCTTCCATATACGTATCTGGAAGCTCTCTTGTGTTTTAGGACACCTCGCCTGTTACACTTTCCATATGCTGGGAAACTTTGCTGTGGCTATGGATACTCAATTGCTACACAATCTTCACTGTTGTGACCCTGAGATACTCTGCTACACCACCTTCCCATATGCTGGGAACTGGTGCATTTTTAGGACATCTTGCCTATTACACTTTCCGTATCCTGGGAAACTATGTTGTGACCTTGGGATACTCTGCTGCTACACCAGTAGATCTTTTCTATCACATGACTAGTTGCATCTTCATTTCCAAGTGCTGTAGACTTTGGTCTTGATTACAGCCACCAATATTTTTTTTCTGTTCTGGTAACTATCTTCCTGCCATCATTTAGTCGAAACTTGGCCCATGATCAGTAGAAAGGAACTGCAATAACTTCTTAACATTCAGGTAAACTTGCCTCCTTATTGATCTCATCTCTCTGGAGTACCTGTGATTCCTACTTGGCAGCTGCTGTATCACCCTTTCCAGAGCTAAAAACTTTCTCGTCAATCACTTTTCTGACAACGTACATAAGCTTGTGCTATTTTCGGTCTTACAGCAATTCCTCACTCTTATTAGTAAAACAGAAGCCATCCCAAATTCCTGAAAGTTTGAAAATTTATCATTAGAAATCGGTCATGTATAAATTCATATTGTAAATAGGTTGGTATAGTGTACAGTTTATTAATACAATAAAAAATCATTTCGAATCAAGTGTTTATATTGCATTCAATGTTAGTTTGTGAGAGTTGAGTCTCTCAAATTAATCTAATTACACATTGACAAATTTTTAAAAAATTTGTGAAAGCAGCCCGAATCAAAGTTACTGTAGTACACTATATGCTTAAAGTTAATAAAAAATATCACAAAACTAATAAAACTAAAAATTACCACAACAAACCTAACTATTTGTAAAATACATACATCAAAAATATATAATGGTACAACAAAACAGTATTTAACAAGCCTTTAAACAAAACCTGCCAAATATTTTTTTCAATTCAGAAGTACGTGTACTGATATTGATACTGACAAATGTACAAATAAAATAGAAAAAAATGTACCTCACAAAGTAAATTGAAAGTAAAAAACATCACTGACGTTTTCTATAACAAATCACTGCCAACAAAGAATTGAAGTATGTGTACAGACAATCAGTATAATGATACTGACAAATGTACTAAAAATGGGTAATAATAAATGATATACGTACTGACAAAAATAAATCAATGATAGACTGACAATCAATGATATATGTATTGAAAAAAAAATCAATGATATACCTACTGACAATCAATGATATACGTACTGACAAGACAGAAGAAAAGAAAATGTGCCTATAAAACACCTTAAAAGTGATTGTAAAAAAAAGTTTGTTAGAGAGCTTGGCACAACTTAAAAGTAAATGCAAGGCAAAAACATCACTGACAACTATAACAAACCACTACCAACAAATGTTAAATATGTACCGCTATTTAAATTTGCCGAGTGTTTACATTTTATATTTTTTACTGACAAAACAAATTATGTATTTTTTGTCAAAAGACAAAAAATACGTCCTCTTTTTGCTTTGATAGATTAATAACAGATTTTGAACTAATTACTAGTGAAGTATTCTCTCCCTCCTATTTCTCTTTTAAATCATCGTACAAATAATATTAGAGAAATACTCTTCGAATTTCTTTCAGTTGAACTATAATGAAAATGTACTATAGTTCCTTTATTGAAGAAACTGGTAAAAAACTGTTCATACAGTTTTACATAGCTGGCATCCCTCCCATTATGTAAAGTAAAACTGAATATGGATAATTTGCTTCGTGGACATCATTAATTCAAGATAGGCAATATATAACACAAGCTGTAATATCATGGCAAACTATTGCAACAGTAAAATTAATTTAAAAATATTAAAGGGATAACCAAAACGTCTACAGAGAAATGAATAAAACGGAGTAAAATAAAAATAAAAATTCGTACAAAAAAAATAGTAGGAGTAAAAAGAAACTGATAAAAAAAGATTAAAATTAAAAGAAGGGCCTAACAAAAATAAGATCGTGAAGTGGAATGATGGCATGTACATACTGACATATATAAACAATGAAATCAATAAATAAAATACAGGAGCCACAGTTCCCCAAAATGGGATGATAAAGAAAAACAAGAGGGAAAACTTGCGAGGGAACAACAGGAAAGCCTCACTAAGGACATCTGACAGACAAATTGGCAAAATGGTAACTGACAAAGAAAAGAACTGCACTTTAAATTAAGATGATATAGGGTATTTAATGAACTATGAACTATCAAATATGTGGAGGGAACAACAGAGGGTATAACAATATGGAAGGCATGACGAAGAGGCCCTGACACATATGGAAATTGGGGAGCAAGAAAATCAAAGTTTGCAGACTTGAGCAGAATGTGTATCAAAGAGAAGCATAACAAAGAGTACCCAAGAAAAAAAATTACAGTTGTACACGCTGTAGAAGGAAAGGCAATTACAAGCTGCTTTGAACGCTATATCATACTCACAAAGGTTTGTTACTACCAGAATTACGAATGTGGATGTGGATGTCATATCCTTTTAATCTTTTTCCCTCAACAGACTCATGGCCTACCTCACAAATTGAGTGAGATAAAATCCTAGGGCACTTAAGGACCCAGACCAAGTATGACTTCAAATTTATCCTGTGTCTGGTCCCACTCAGTACCTTATTAATTATTATAGTCTCAAATAATGAAATATAGACATGTAGCAGTTCTGTTGCTGTCTCTCGTACCTCAAAATATGACCTGGGGCAAAATGGCCACAGTGTGCAAGGTACTGAATTCCTTGACTAACTCAGAACCCACAATATTCTATAAAACACTTAAAAATAGCCAGCCTGTGAGTTAGTGACAATTTTATATAAGTTGACTATTTTTAATACGTACGGTTTCATAATACATGGGTCGCCTCTAAGGAATTCATAACACTTGTATTTCCTCAGATGGAATTCAACGCTCGTGGTAGGTACATTATAACTTGCAGTGAGAGAAGAGGATTCCATTGCCATAACGTGAATATATCAACCATCCTTACAAAGGTTCGACCTGAATAAAGTAACTAATTCCAAGTTTCTGTATACATGTTCAAGATAAGGAGGAGAAAGGAATCGAACCTTGTCTGGCCGCTTAAACAGAGAAAGGACGAACGTACTAGGAAACAAGAGGATCCCTGAAAGAATGCCTGTTCTCTCTCACCTTTATTAAGTGTGACATTGCACTGCAGCTGAAAGTCTCTCATATTTTAAGTGACCTTCCAGCGTAAACGTCCAAGTTGAAAACTATTTACATTGGTCTCTCTCCTGTCCTGCAAAATATGAATTAGTTAAATCCTGCAACAAAATTTTAAATAATCAAACTATTACTCCAATAAAAAAGTATCTTTAAACAATTTGACTAGGATTTATAAAAACTTCCTTCAACCAAAAAAAGAAATGCAAATTTAATTTGTAAATAACGTTTCAATTAAAGTTTCCTGTAACCGGAATATCTAAACTATTTTTGCTACTGACAATCATTGGCAACGATACAACACAAACATCTAAATTGATTAATGATCAACACTTCAAAATCTTCCATCTAACACTGTCAAGAAAATAGGAACTATGTGCCATTAGTGATCTGCCAGAGCCAGCACCTTTTGCCACATAGCTGAGCAGTGCAATAACCCCGGTATCTCCTCAGCAAGAGTTTGTAAGTATTTGGAACTTAAAATAAAATTAATTTTGGCACATTAAGGAACCAATGAAATAAACCATGATATTTCTATCATAAATCATTCTTTCTAAAGAAGCAATGTAATTAATCATTATGATATTTCTATCCTAAAGAATAAACATTCTTTCTGAACCACACTGATAATGACCACATACACTTTTTGTACAGACATACCAAAGGCCCACAGACACTAAAATCTGGAGTAATGCTACCACCATTGACCTGTTTGTGCTGTCAGGTTAGAGGAATTGTATCTAATCACAATAAGTTAGCAACCACAATCTAGAAACAACCAGATTTTTCCACCTACTGACTTTTCAATCACAGGATTGCCTATGAAATATCACACTACCAGTTGTATTTTTTTGATGGAATGCTGTACCATCTGCAATAACTGGTCTGGTCTAGCTTGATAACAATGCTGTTCACTGACGGAAATTCGTAAGGGGAGGAAGCCCCCACTCACATTCACTCAGAAGTACAACATCACTTTTTCATTCTGAAACAGGGAAATTGAGGGATTGGTAAGAGGTCGAGTTGTAATAAAATACATTGTATAGCCTACAATATTTTGAAAAAAAACCGCAATTTAATAAAATTGTGATCTGTTCCTAAAATACAAACAATCATTTTTTTTATATGAATGCTCATTTCTTAGGTGGGAGTAGTTTTTGAGATAAAGATTATCTCCCACCTAGAAAAGTCAGCTTCCCAATTATGCAAGTGAGCAAGGGAGGGATAACTCCTTTAAACTCCTGTAGATCGTAGCATCATGGATGTCAAAGAGGACAAGGACCAGTGTCCATGTGGTTCTTGTGGAACCTCACCCAAGGAAAAAATAAGGACTTAACTTTATCATGTAGAAAGGTAAGGCTGTAGCACTGCAACATGAAAACCTATACATCTATAAAGAGTGTGCCGAGGAGAGTCTAATAGTGTCTGAAATTTGAGACGCCAAAGACGTTAAGTAATAATAAAGTGGCAATATTTTTATCCTCGAATTGTCTTTGATCTGACTAACACGTCATAATTTTGCGACTAATGAGTTATGAGGTATGTTATTAACTTATTACTCTATCATTCTAGTACATAATGTCATTAGGTCCAAGACAAATATTTATTGACTTTTTTTCCTCTACCATCAACGATTTTTTCACATCTTGTAAAACATATACGGTATGTTCGCTATGGCTAGTACTGGACCTTAACAAGGTTATGACTATGAGCTTATGAAGTCTATTTCATAAGCTACAGTGATTTTATAATAAAATGAAATTTTATTGCATAATTACCGAACAATTATCTGTTGTAGGGAACCTACAGCTGTAAACCTGTTCGGTAAGAGACTGCAATAAAATCACAATTCAACCAAAGAAATTGCATGGGTTATAACTCAGTTTGCTTGTTGAACTTGAATAAAAAATGCTTTCAGGTGTGATTAAATGCACATATGTTGTAGCCAGCCACAAAGGAGATCCTTCATAACCAAACCATAAACGACAAGAGTTCCTTTGCTCAGGAGGTAATCAACCAACAAAAGATTGGATTAACTCGTAAAACTGAAGGTCACGGTAAATATTGAAACCGACTGTAATTGTGACAAGGAAAAAAATCAACGTGCACATTATTGATGGTAGCAGTAACTGGTTCAATGGATCTTATAAAAAATCAATTGAGTATTATAGTTTCTATTGATGACCTCAGTGCAGTAGCATCACATGGGCATCAACCGCAAATACTTAAGTGAGGCAGGGTCTAAGAGTTTCTGAATTTTAGAGGGCTTATGATTGGTTAGGTATTGAAGAATATCACTTCTTAAAAATAAAACACGATCTTAACGTTACATCCCCACTTTAGGTAATTAAAATGCGATTATCAGGTCATACGCCTGTAAACACTTGTTTGAGGAAATAGCAGTGCAGCCGTAACTCAATAATACAAGAAATTTGACACTGTTTCCAGTTTATGATGATGCAAATCCTTTAGATAGCAAGCCATGTGGACTGTTGGGAGGTCCCTTCCTGATTTCAGTGTGCTCTGCGATGGTTGTCTAGGCTAAGGTTAACTCAAGTTAGGTAAGGCTGGGTTACAATGAAAACTACAGTTTTAATCAGACATTGCATCACAAATCACTTTGGTGAAAATCCCCCCTGATATCCTATTGGGTGGGATCCCAAATTTGTTGGATGGTGTAAGGTTTTTAAACTGCTATACAAACCACTTTCATCTTTAATTAAAAGTCTTGGGTCCAATACAGAAAGCCTGATGTGAAACACTTTCTATATAGGCTAAATACCTGTGATTTTGTTTAAACCACTAGTAATGACTTCAGCTATAGCACTTTAATGAACTTTCAATTCTTGGAGTCAACATGTCACACAGAACTTCACCATACTAGCCGAATGTAGCTCATCTGCAGCATGTGCCTTCGATAAACCTTTCAATAGAGGGTTAGGCTATGCTTAAACCTGTGGATAGAGCACTAAACTTCATGAGAACAAGGCCCACTTTTTTGGGCACTAGACTATATCAGTCCTACACAAACACATTACACAAAACTACGTCCAACCTATCCCACCAGTTTACGCAGGATTGAAGAACTAGCAATAGACCTTTAACCTCATAAAGCAGTAGCCCAATTAAAGGAATTTTATTCTCGATATTGTTTGTCAACAATGATATGACCCATTTTGTTAACATACCATGTAGAGTTATGGGGAAACCCAAACCTTTTCGCACTGTGGGCAGCTGGATTACAATAAGGTTAACTCAGGTTATAGGTAAGGGTGAGGTGCATATGCAAAGCGTGGCTCCATAATTTTTCAATAATTTCTTTTAAAAAAAACTTGACCAATGATTTCTGGAACTCGGGTACCAAAGCCGAACCTTGCTAGATGGCTTCCTCTATTTAAAAAAAAAGCTACAAACTAAATCCATAAAAAAAAGCCGGCACATGGCGTATTCACGACAAAGAGAAAAAAAAACTTACTTAGCCTATAATCTGCAGAAAAAAGGAACTTCCGTGTCCTTAGAAGACCAGAAGCGCCCTCTGTGATTGGGGACAAATTGAAGACGTTCTTTTCATATTCGCAAGAATATTATTTGGATACATATAATGGCAAACAACAAATAAATACAAAAAAGAATTATGTTAATATTGTTTGCAGGGAATATTTCCATCACCTTTACAGTATGAACAATATGTTTTCTATTATGCATTAAGAAAGTGATTGCCAACATCCTTTAATTAAATGGAAAAATGTCACAATTGGGGTGACTTTCTCTAATATGAAGTTATTTCCAAGACAATCTAAACTTCCCTTTAACTGAAGCACAATCAAATTAGATAACCTTTTGAGCCTTTTGCCAGCGACGTACAAAAATTTCATTTGACGCAATGAAGAGAACACACAGTCACAATAAATCTTACCCCCTTTCAATCAAAGCAGGTTCATTCAATATCTTGACTACATTGAACACCTTAGTAACCAAGTTCACCAAATTAACCAGATCTGACCCTTAATACCATAACACGAATAGCTAACACAAGAAAATATAAGCACTTTCCCAGTCACAATTCCACATTCCAATTCCTCTTTAAATATTAACTAAAAATAGGAAAGAAAGGAGAATATCTTTTTTTGAATAAATTTTGTTTTCATTCCAAACATAAAATTGAATTAAGGGATTACAAATAACCGTTTAAAATGCATTTATATTTATGGAAGCATTTAGAAACAAGCCATGTTTTATGCATATGAGCTGTATATGCAACATTGTATATCATCCACCATTTAAATATTTTTGCATCCTACTAGGAAACTAGCAACATAGCGAACGTGTTACTGCTTTTAGTACACACACACACACTTATATACGGTATATATATATATAGATATATATATATGTATATATATATATATATATATATCTATATATATATATATATATATATATATATATATATGGGGATACAATCCACAATGAAGTAAAATCCTCTTGTAGTTTAAAATATATATTTCTTGTACAGGATTAAATAAAGCTTTCGACCATCAACTTTGAACAAGACCACAGTTGATGGTCGAAAGCTTTAATCCTGTACAAGAAATATATATTTTAAACTACAAGAGGATTTTACTTCATTGTGGGTTGTATCCTCATTACTTAGAGGTACGACATAGTACCTGGCTTCTGCATATATATATATATATATATATATATATATATATATATATAATATATACATATATATATAATATATATAATATATATATATATATATATCATATATTATATATATATATACACATATATATATATATATATACACACATGTGTGTGTGTTAGAGAGATACAGAATTGAAGTTGGATTAAAATGGCCTTGTGTTAGCACAGGTTCCTAACTCTGGAGACGGTTCCATGAATTTTAATCACGTTTTCCTTCAGAAAAATGTACATCACCAAATTCCGTGTAAATCAGACACTGTGAGAGTTATTCTGCCCGACTGAGGCAGAGTGAGTGACGATTCTCGCCCTTCAAGAAACAACCGGTCTTCTGAGAAACATCCTGACATCACTTCCAGAGACACACAACCCAAACAGATATTAAAGTTCATAATTTAATGGAGTTCTCGTGTGCGTTGCCTCTATGCCCCGCTGGAAGGTTCATTTTATATTCCTTTCTTGTTCGTATTTCTTTAGCGCTGTTCTTATTCCTTCTCGGAAAGGGATCTTTTCCGTTGTTGATGGAAACGTTTATGCTTATTTTGGTGTTTGCCGTTTAGATTTCTTCTCGGAAGTGGATGAGTGGCTGGGGAAGAGGAGGACGAGTACAGGGAAGTCGTAGGAGAGGAAAGTCAATATTTAGGATCTCTGGGAGAGAATCCTCTTCTCTTTCTCCGTTCTCCCCCGGGATCCTTGTTTGCTAGTATAATACAAACCTGAGAATTTAGATTTCTTGTGTTCTCGTTTGCTGATTGTATTTATTTATGAGTTTTGGTTCTTCTTAGGGCTATTGTCCAATATCTACATTTAGTGTTTGTCTTGTTTACTAATTCTCTCATTTATGCATTTTTTTGTTGGGTTGGCGAGGGGGGGGGGGGCGTCTTTGATACCCTATATTACAAATTTTGCCGTAAATTAACATCTTCCGTAACAAAGAGTTTTGTTTCAATTTTTAATCATACAATTCTCCCTCATAATTACCTGGAAATGTTGTACGGTGAGTGAAAATGTACTCTCTCTCTCCTCTCTCTCTCTCTCTCTTCTCTCTCTCTCTCGCTTCTCCCTCTCTCTCTCTCTCTCTCTCAAAGTTGATACCCTAAATAAATCATTTATCAAGAAAAATTGCGTCAAGAATGAGAGAGAGAGAGAGAGAGAGAGAGAGAGAGAGAGAGAGAGAGAGAGATATTTACATAAGTACACCATAATATGAAATGGGCGTGAAAATCCCTGGAACTCGACCGAACCTTACCGATACCGAGAACAAACCGCGGGGCTTCGAACAGTGTTTCAGGGAACAAAGAAGGTTCCAGAGGCCCAAGAGAAACCAAGAATGGCCAGGAGAAGGTCGAGGTGGAATTTGGTGGCAGGGAAGAGGGCCAGGAATTCTCTGCATGGCGCAGCCAGGAGGGATTTGCTATTTTGTTTAGAAGGTGGTTCTTGGAATTCCTTTGGAGGAGGGGGCTGTTCCAGTCCCAGGCATTTATAATAGTAGATGCTTTCTTTTACTTTAACATTTCCTGTCGATTATTTGTTTGCTCATTTTATTAAGTACTTAACAACTGTTTTTTCCTCGGTGCCTCACTGTCAACTCTGGGGAAACTGCTATTACTCCCTATGTAGCGTAATATATATATTATAAACAGGGTTTTAATGAAAACATATATTTAAAAGCTTATATGCACTCTCTCTCTCACACACACAGGCACACTTGGTCATCCATCGTAAGCAAACCAAAGTGAAATTAGTTTTTATGCGATTGATTGTTTGAATTTGTGGGGGGGGGGGGAGATTACCCTATCAAAGTTAGCACAATTACTCCTTTAGTCCTCCGATTACTGTTGATGAAAGTTTGTGGATGACAAAGTATATTCAAATAAATCATTAGAATACATAGACAAATAATTTCACTGACATACTCTGCGTTACAGAGACTGGAGATTTTCAAATAGATTTGTTTTGAATAATCTGAAAATTGATTAGCGTTCTACTCGAACACCCTCTCATAGTATTAAAAAGACGAAAATGAAATCGCTTCAGTAAATGTCTACGAGTGACACAGGTCATATTTTGCAGAAATAATTGAATGACGCTAATTATAGTGGCGATGATGACGACGATCTTGGGATCTAATTATTACAAATAAAAAACGTAAGTTTATTTCTGTCATAAACGCACACGCGCACACACATTCATGCACATATGTGGGAGCTTCAAAAAGTATTCTGGATCTCGGTCACTATTTTGGGATGAAGTTGCCAGCCCGATATCCTTCTCCACTGGCTACTACCCACCACACTCGAATAACTAACCGGTACCGATCAGATGCCAAATAAGCTTTCCTCTGCCGGGGATCGAACAATATATTGGGATGAAGTTGCCAGCCCAATGTCCTTCTCCTTTGGCTAATACCCACCACACGCTAATAACTATCAGGTACGAACCAACTGTCGGGGATCAAACATGAAGATTATCCATTGTGAGGAGAGGATGGTAATGGCGAGGAGGAATTGGTAACCACTGGACCACGAGCCTGTATACTTCCAAGGAGGTTTAATAGAAATGAAAGTCTAATTCATCCAAAAATATGCAAGGAAATTACCATCCAATTACAATCACTGGCAGCCCCTTATTACGATTTTCTTTATTTTGAACAAATGAAATATTTTTCTACCTAATTACATAAAGCAATTAACTCTAACCCCATTAACTTGTAATTTCATTAAAGCGTTCAGTGGGATGACGTTGCGATTTCAGCGTTTCAAATTATATATATATATATATATATATATATATATATATATATATATATATATATATATATAATATATATCCAGTCCAGTTCTCATCAAGTCATATGGAATGAAGTTTTACCTCATGCCCTCCACACCATGGTTATTGCAACCACAGTCAACTATCTACCAGGTACACCAGTAATCGGAACGTGGTTCTGGCGTTCCAGCTTGACAGGAATCAAATCCAGCACATGTCGAGAGAGAGAGAGAGAGATGAGAGAGCGAGAGAGACGAGAAGGTTAGAGAGAGAGAGAGAGAGAGAGAGAGAGAGAGAGGACGTTGAGTATCGCTTCAGCAATTCATGGAGTATATATATTATTGTCTCATCAGTTAGTACACTAATCATCATCGCTCTACTTCTTCTAACGTTATCTTCTATTATAATTATCAACCTTTTCCTCGTGGACACATTCCGCCACATCAGAACCGGAAGACTATAGCCTCAGGAGAGGAATAAAATGTTAAGTATTCTTAGTCTAATTAAACCACAGAGCTGATTAACAGATCTCCTAACGCTGGCCCGCAGGATTAGATATTTTTACATGGGTAGGAACCAACTGATTACCTAGCAACGGGACCTACAGCTTATTGTGGGATCCGAACCACATTATATCGAGAAATAAATTTCTAATCACCAGAAATAAATTATTCTGATTCAACGTTGGCGGAGCGGGGAGTCCAACTCGCGACTACCGAATCGGTAGACGAGCACGTAAGCCACTCGTCCAACGAGGAACTAGGAGGGGAATAAATACCAAGAATACATAAACGAGGACCCAAGTGAACGAACGAAAAACCCGAAACGGAAAGTCTTGGCGACTATCATCAAAGGGTTGAGGAGAATAATCGGTTTCTTTCAGTGTCACTCGATTCACCCGGCGCCAAATTCTATCACACCGGGCCGCTAAGAGGAGCTGTCGCTAGGAATGACAGAAATCTGCGATCAAATAGAGAGAGAGAGAGAAGAGAGAGAGAGAGACGAGAGATATGAGAGAGAGAGAGGAGAGAAGAGAGAGAGAAGAAGGAGAGATGATTTATACAAGCATTATAATTCATAGCTTATTTTTTTGGGAGAAGGAAAATTAATGGAAATGAGTTTGTGCAGTTGGCCCTTAGGAATAAGTGTGATTGATAACACAGACACACCTCTCTCTCCTTCCTCTCTCTCTCTATGCATATATATATATATATATACAAATGTAAAATATGTATAATATATATTATAACTTTTATATATATTTGTGTACGTATGTATATACCCACATACATATATGAGGCGAGTGAGAGAATTTATATATATAAAAATACTGCAAATATGAACAAACTTAAACACTCCAAATCAATATGCTAATTCCAACATTCCTTCCCTTCTCCTTTTTTTTTGAAGAGAAAGAGAAAAAAAGTTCCATCTTCGTGTTCTATTCATGACTGTCCATCTTTCTCTGCGGCATGTCCAGAATACAAAATGCTGAAATGGAAAAGAAAAGAAAATGATTCTCGGAGCTTTTGTAAATGACAGATAGAAGTCGATTCTGTCACATAATCTCCAAAGTGACTCTCGGATGGAAGCAAATACCTGTGACACCTGAATGCTGGATTTCTCAGACTAAAGCCACTTGTATTACCAGACAAAGCGAGTTAGTTATTCCACTAATGGCATATACTGTCATCAAAGCAGAATAAGACCAACATACTTCAACTGACAACGTAACGATGCAATCCCGGTGCAATGCAATAGCGTAATTAAACCAAGGTAATGGGACCTGTTACATCAATTTAATTATATTATCGTCACAGTAACAGTGGGGATCTCACATCTGTCAGTGCAGTGGAATGACGTCATGAACTTTCCGTTATTTTAGCTTCAGTATCCAGTAGTTGTACCTGAAATTCAGTCGAATGAGGGAAAAGAGATCCTGACATTCATCCTGAACTAAGTGATTTTCAAACGCTAGTCTCTAGGATCTTCGTCTTAGCAGCCTGGAGTCTTTGCAAAGTTGATGAAAAATTAAATGGTCTTTCGTCTCTTATCAAGACAAATACCTCCTCCATTGCCTCGCAATCCTGAGAGACGAAATGAAAAGGAACGACGCCGAGGGATTTTGTAAAATTCAGATTAGCCGATCCTTCCGAAGTCATTTGAGATTTCAACTGACGCTGGGTTTAATGAAGCGAGATCCTGTTGCCCAGAGAGAGAGAGAGAGAGAGAGAGAGAGAGAGAGAGAGAGAGAGAGAGAGAGAGAGAGAGAGAGAGAGCATCAAAGAAGCATGAAAATCCAAAAGGACTTTTCCCGACCCAGTCAGAGATAATGTATAGATCCGAGCACCGAATGGCATATCAGGACATAAAATATGTCTGGAGGTCCCGTCCCGAAGAAACCAGAATTCGAGGAGGGAAGATCGAACTGAAAACGAGGAGAGAGAGAGAGAGAGACGAGAAGAGAGAGAGAGAGAGACTCTACTCGTATTTAATCAATCTCACACTTTCATTTTCACCTTATCTGTCCAGAACCAACTGCAGCTTTTTTCCTTTGTTCCTTCCGCGAATCTGCTCTATTTTCCCTTTATTTTATGGTGGACCCCAAAACTAGATCATTCCAGTCTACGAATAGACTTCGCTTAAATACTGTTTTAACTCTTACAGTACGACAAAAGGTGTAGGGTTAAAAATATAATATACGCACAAATATATGTACAAATAAAGACTATTTCTTGCTACCTACCAATATTTTTCCAAACTGCCATCCCTTCTTGATTCTCTCTCTCTCTCTCTCTCTCTCTCTCTCTCTCTCTCTCTTTCTCTCTCTCCGGTCTTCTTGAAAATAGGCAATGAAAAACACAACTATGTTTCAAAGCCAAAGACCTTCAAGCTTCAACAGTCTAGCTAATTCAGATTTACAGTGAAAAAGGAGTGTTAAAAAAACCTCACCTATCAGGCCTTGAAGTTCATCGAAAAAACTAACAATGGCCGAACTTTTGCAAAATATTATCAGCTAAATTGTATAGTTGCGGTTCTGTATGATGTTCGTGCCGTACAAACATTATACACCAATTGTAAAGATGGAAAATTTTAACACTTTAAATATTATAAGTGATTTAGCCCTCAGCAGATACGAGACAGATATTAGTTTACCCAGTTACAACCTTTCAGTCTTTTGAAGACTGGTCTGAATATTGCAGCAGTTTTCCAATATTCATTTAATGATTACCACCCTAAACAAATAAATAAATAAACAGAGAATTATCATGAAACTTATCACTATTAAACATATTATATATATAAATGAATATTATTAAAATTATTATTGACAAGCCTGATTAACTCCGCGCAAATTTCATAGCAAAAGCGATATCCCAGCTCATTTGCAAACTCTGACAATGGAAGTACAGACTTGAAATGCCATTTCTCTCGTCACCAATACATGCAGATTCTCTCTCTCTCTCTCTCTCTTTCTCTCTTCGTCATCTATTGATCAGTATTTCCAAAGCGCATTCGGCCAAGATAACTTTGATTTCAGATTGGCATAAAGAGTCGATGGCACTCAATTGACTTAGAACGTTGTCTCACTCATTTGTCTCATTCTTCGGTCCTTCTGTGCATATTCACATTTACTTTACGATTTGTCAGGATTTAGTAACTTCATGCAAAAACGCTATTTCAACAATACAGCTGGCAACGCTTTCTAAATTACGTCCTGTTTTAATATGTAGTGAAATGACAGGAAAAGAATTACTGTCGGTTTACGCTGCCATTGAGTCCCTTCTCTTCTCTTGACGTTCTCCAAGATTTTTACCAGTTGATGAACGAAGTCATCATCACATTACCCCTCAATCCACCAGACCGAAATGGAGAGAGAGAGAGATACGGCCGAATGACTTCCGGAATTCGGTATTTGTTCTTCCAAAATCAATTCCCGAGTCACTTGAATGTCAACTAAGGCTGGAATTTAATGTGCAAAAATTCTGCAATTGTTGGCTGAGAGAGAGAGAGAGAGAGAGAGAGAGAGAGAGAGAGAGAGAGAGAGAGAGAGAGATGATGATGACTATTCATCTCCATTTCGACTACTATATTGGGGTTTTAATTGTCATATTTATTTCTAGCACGAAAAAAAAAATCATTACAGCGCATAAATATTGTCGAAGTTGCTCGCCAGTGAAATGACAGACTGCGACTGAAGCAGAAAATGAATGATGTCGTCTCGTGAAATCAAACAGTTTTCCGAGAACCTTTGCAAAACAGAGCGATATGTAATTCCAGGATGACCTTCGGAACAAACAAGTCTCACTTTTCCTCTGAACAGTTTTTCCGTCCTTGTAACATTTTAGGGCGAAATGAAAAGTTACAATAAAAGCTCACTTTATGTCTGCGGTGCGGAATGAAGCACATTGAAATATTATTGCGCTGATTATCACAACGAGACTGAATTTTTGTATCTGTTGATGCAATTGACACTATGTCATTTTCCCTCATTACGGGAATTGAATGACTCTGATTTACTGATTCAAAGGACTGATATAGGCTTTAGAGAATGACATATGATGCAGCGATTTCAGTGGGAATCCGTAGCATAGTGGTTTCAATACGCTGCTAATTAAAATCACCCGTAAATCTCCCATGTTTTAAATAACGGATTTGCAAATCCTGTCCTATGAAAAATAAGTTTAGAGCAAAAGTACATAGAATAAAAAGCAAAACTTGGATTTTTCTCTGCTTCGATAAAATCAGTAATCCCTCAAGAATTTTATCTTTGCTTCGACAAAATCAGTAATCCCTTAAGAATTTTATCTTTGCTTCGACAAAATCAGTAATCCTTTAAGAATTTTATTTCTGCTTCGACAAAATCAGTAATCCCTTAAGAATTTTATCTTTGCTTCGACACAATCAGTAATCCCTTAAATGTTTTTATCTCTGCTTAGACAAAATAAGTAATACCTTAAGAATTTTATCTTTGCTTCGACAAAATCAGTAGTCCCTAAGAATTTTATCTTTGCTTCGGCTAAATCATTCATCACTTAAGAATTTATCTTTGATTCGACAAAATCAGTAATCCCTTAAGAATTTATCTTTGCTTCGACAAAATCAGTAATCACTTAAGAATTTATCTTTGCTTCGACAAAATCAATAATGCCTTAAACTATAGAACTCGAGAACTCACTTAGCGTATAAGAAGTGTTCAATGAATCCTAAAGAGCATTAAAATAACCACCAACTGCGATTGAGAGAGAGAGAGAGAGAGAGAGAGAGAGAGAGAGAGAGAGGCCAAAATGACCCTAATTTTGTGAATGCTACGAGTCAGAGGTCACCTTAAGAAGAATTAATTCAGGACCAAAGGAAACTGAGCGACGCAGCGGAGAGCCCTGAATAACATTAGGCTGTCAAATGACCCTTAATTATGCAGGATGCACAACTGGATTGCCAATTCGAGACTGAGAAGTGGAAAATCCCACTGCGTGAAGGGCCAAAAACGCTGCCTTCGGACTTTTTAAACCCAAAAACAAAATTAAAATAGTATGTTTTCACAATGCACTTTTTGTGATAAAACTATTGAGAATACCAGGTATACAGATTTCTAGTGGGTTTATCTTGAGTTTCAACTAACAAAATAGGCCGTTTTCAGCATTTTTATAGGGTTCCAACTATTTACGGATCCTAACCATTTGCAGGGTCTGATACACATCGCCTCCGAATATGGGGGGGACCACTGTATATGTGTATGTATGTATGTATGTATATATTATATATATATATATATATATATATATATATATATATATATATATTGTTAGGTTGTTGACTTTAAAACAAACTAGTTTCAAATCTTTAACTGCCCTCTCTTCTTTTAGGAGGGAGACTAGTTTACTTTGTCACATTGTGAGTGACAAGAGTCAGTCAGGTTTGGGAAGCCAGATTGACAGGTTCTCGTGATGCAGTCGAGAACGAGCAGCAGCAACAGTTTTGAAGTATCACCTAGTAGATGGTGATGGTTCTGATACAGCAGGTTTGGGTCACTTGACATCAACCCAGCTCCCGAGGTCGAGATGGTGACCAAACCATGGTTACCAGTGTTGAAGAGATATTCTTCGGTGGCAGCGAAGCGGCTGTCGCATCGACACTGTCGTGGTCGTTACCTTACAGTGTACGATGGTCGTCCTCGAGGATCATGGATTGTGTTTCTGGATGTTTATGATATGTTGGAAGAGCAGTGTATGGCTCTTGAGTAATTATGGGTGTATTTCATTTCTTGTATGATAGTTCATTAACTGGTTTTGTATGTGTGAGCAAGTATTAGCTCTTGTTATTTAGTGAGGAGCAAGAGTATGGCTCTTAATATTATTGCAATTGAGATGAGCAAGTGTAATGGGCTCGTCTTTATTATTTTATTAGTAATGAAAGAATCTTCATGTTTATTTGTCATTACTGCTGCTTACCGGTTTTTTTGTTTTTAAATGAATTCTGCTAATTGTATTGATCATTTACTTGAACTCTAAGTTATCTGTATTTGTAATTTAAATGTTATCTGAATTTATGGTAACGATCATTTATGTCACTGTGCTTCCCATAACCTGTGCTCATTGTAATTATTGTATATAATTTTGTATAATAAACTAGGTTTAAGGTACTTTACTATTTCCGTTTACAGCCACCCCTTTGGTTGTTACAGTCCATCAGTTCATTCCAGTCCCATTTCTTTTAGTATTTTATGAACCTAATTGTCATGGAAGAAAGTGGTCATGACAATATATATATATATATATATATATATTATATATAGTATATATATATATATATATATATATATATATATATATATATATATATCTATAATATATATATATATATATATATATATCTATATATATATAAATATATTATATATATATATATATATATAATATATATATATATATATTATATATAGGTAACAGGTGGCGATATAGTATATTCCATGACGGAAATGAATGAAAGATTATGAAAGAGAGAGCGAATATATGTTAAAATTCAAGATGGCAGAGGCCTTACCCACTTTTGGATGGTTTCATAATTTAACGAAAGTTTTCCATATAGTTGAATTTTTCGTTTATTGCTACGTACTTAGACTTCTCAGAAGTGTTATTTAATGAGGGGCTGAGGAGAAGAGGTGGTGGTTATGGTGGTGGGGGGGAGGGGGGATGTCGGACCGACGTCTCCCAGCTTCCAGACGGCAAAAACGAATACAAAAGAACCACTCGTAGGCGTAGCACCCACCAAAAAAATAAATAAATAAAATAAAGTAAAAAATCAATACAAATAATCACTGAAACAAGCAGTATCCAGAACAGCAATTTGTCCTTCTGGGGGAAAGTTTTAATCTTC
>NC_087215.1:15227773-15240273 GCF_015104395.2 Macrobrachium nipponense | reverse complement strand
ATATATATATATATATATGGGTAAGTAAGATTGGAGGCGCCCTTGGCAACGATAAAAGTGCACAAATTGTGAAACAGTTAATTCATTATTTGAGAAACAGATTTTAAGGACTTTTCGCAGTGAGATACTCTAGACCTATACGGTGAAGGCTGCTCTGTTTTTCGAAAGTTATTCCCTGGATAATCACTGTAAATCCCGTCTGAATTATCACTCATTTATGATGTCTGAACATTTGTTTCATTTTCTTTTCTTTGCTATATCCTTTCTTTGTTCCTGTAAAAAAAAAATAAACACATTATGATAACTCTTTGAATACTGGTACTTATCATTCAAACGTAATAGGACGATTACATCAATCATATATCCTGCTGTCATAAGATAAACTGAAGTGTTATTCACGTCATAAAAAAAACATGTTTGTTTGTTTGCTTGTACGGTGTTTTTTCGTTACGTGGAACCAGTGGTAACTCAGCAACGGGACCAACGGCTTTACGTGACTTCTGAAGCACGTCGAGAGTGAACTTCTATCACCAGAAATACACATTTCTGACCACTCAGTGGAATGCCCAAGAATCGAACTCGCTGCCACCGAGGTGGCAAGCCAAGACCATACCGATTACGCCACTGAGGGGCTTTAAAAAAATGGAAAAGGATGAATTCCAGCCTCGATCCAGATTTCGAAATATTCTATTTAAAAAACAAAGCGAATATGAAAAAAAGGTTTCGGAGATTTGAACGTTCATAAATCATGGGCATGAAATACCTCCACAATCTGATTCAACTAAACTGTGAATCAAAATATTGAAATATGAAAAATATGAAAAAAAGTATTGAAAATGAAAATCGATTGGCCTATAAACCCGAAAAGGGAATTGTAGACTGGAGTTTGGGAGAACTGATGGAAAACAGAAATGAAGCGAAAAACAGTGTTTGATACCGAATGCCACTTTTGACAATATTCAGAAATTGGAAGAGATGAAAAGATTGATGAACGATAACGTTTTATTAAAAGAATAAAAAAAAATACTTTAGAAAAACTTACATTTTAAGGGAAGGTGTAAATTTACTTAGCGAGTGATAAACTAAAGCAAAAATGAAGAGAATAAACATTGGAAAATTAATACAAAGTAAAGATGAAAACAAAAGATAATGAGGAGCAAAAAAGGAATAATAGGAAAATATATATAAAATATGAGACAGAAATGAAAAGAACCAAACAAAGAATGGAGAGAATAAAATGGACAACACTTGAATATCACAAGATGTTAAAACACCAAAGGTACTATACAAATAAGGACGACACAAAAAGATGTAAGAAAAGAGGAAGTGGCAAATAGAAAGGATAATAAATGAAACAAATTTTAAAATGATACATAGAAAAGAAAATAATTGGATGGGTAATTGGAGTAGACATTACAAGAGTAGTACGTAAATAGAGAGAGAGAGAGAGAGAGAGAGAGAAATATGGAAATGAGGGGAGGGAAAACCAATACACGAAGGATAATTCTTAAAGCAGAAAGGACAGAACAAAGAGAAGTGAGAGATTTTGAAAAAAGGAAGACTAAAACAAAAAGTCAGGGAGAACGTGTGTGTGTGTGTATGTACACACATATATATATACACACACGCACAAGTATGTTCATAAAATCAAACAAAGAAGCTGAATTGGAGACACATTCAGCTAATTAAGACTTAACATCTCCACTTCTAACAACCAGCGTAAGAGAGGAGCCTTCTATACTTATTGTCATTATTTATAAAGTTTTTTATATCTATTGGATTTTGTAGTTGTCAACGCGATCCAAAATCGTGAGCTGGTGGAGCAGTATTATTTAATTCGAGGAAGGCTCTTTACTGGCATAAGGCCGGTGGGACTCCACCGTCCAAGAAAACCGGCGACAGATTCTTTTCTTGACCTGGAATCTTGGAATCTCGGAAGAGGAGAGGGATGCAAGATGTCTTCCGAAATGCCTCAGTTCTCGAAGGTTCTGCCACAATTAAGACGAACTTTGGATCATGTTGCAAATTGGAAGATGCAACAGAGAGAGAGAGAGAGAGAGAGAGAGACGGAGAGAGAGAGAGAGAGAGAGAGAATAGGTTAGTCTTGGTAGCGAATAGTGGTTATTTCCGATACAATAAAATCCTTGAACCACAGTCCTATGTTATGAGACCAAGTTATATTACTCAATTTATCGGTCCCCCACTGGTTTTTTTTTTTGTAGAAATGTATATATATATATATATTATATCATATAATATATATATATATATTATATTATATATATATATATATATATGTGTGTGAGTGTGTGTGTGTAGGATATATATGTATATATATATATATATATATATATATATGAATATATATATACCATATATATAATAGTAAATTCTAGAATTGTATTATGTTATTGTGACAGTCTTAGTGCTCGCACTTTTTCAGAGCTGAGCACCACAAAAATGAAATTGGGTGGAAATCCTTCAAGAACTGACACAAGGGGAACGCCACGATCAGTAACCATATTTATTTGATTGTTTTTCCAAGATAAGAATTAATTTCTATGTTAAATTTAGCCACAGGTGAAAAGTAATCGCAATTTCTCCATATGTTCTCAAGAAGTTTTAAATTTCTATAATTTTAAAAAGGAAAAAATCCTTTCAGTAAATGGGATTGAAAAAGAGGAGACAAGTGGAGACTGACGAAAGCAAAAGCCTCATCAGCTCAGGTAAGCGACTGTTTTAGCCAGTTGTACTAAGTCTCTCAGAAGCAGATCTGATTCATCTCTGTCACATGTCTCAGATTCAGCATTAATTAATATTATCGTGGCACGTGACTGAAGCGGCAGTCTAATTCAGACCATGGAGTCACAAACAAAACATTGTCCCCAATACCTACTCCCCCCCCCCCCCCCCCCCCCGCCACCTGGGGACTGAATTAATTCCACTTCCCCAAATCGCCCTGAAAACACTCCCCATTCAGCCTCTTCAACTTCATAATTGTTAGTGTTTTGACCTTAGTAAAACCTCACAAATGACATAGAGACAGAAAATGCAATAGACGGCTTCTAAAGACTACAAATTCTGGGGAGGAAGAAATCAGAGGCCATTATTTTTCCTCTACAAAAACCGCTAATTAGGGGAAAATATCAGTTCATTACAATATCCCAAAACTCATGAAGTAAAAAAATAAAAATAAACAATAAAGGTGTGTGGAAGGAGACAGACTTTTCACTTTAAAATAATGAGTAAGAAATGAGATGATTAACGAATGCGATTGCTTTTGGGTAGTTCTTTTGTCCCATATGCGCGAATACATACGTGCATTATATATATATATATATATATATATATATATATATATAGATCAGCCTAAAAGCAATACAAACGACAGTCCACTTGGCTACGATGGTAAGGAAAGGTCTATCAAGGTATAGTGTATGTATGGTCAGGTCCGCAAAGTGACCTCATTCTGATACTCCGGATGCAGGTCCGAATCCTGCTACAGAAATCAGAATTGCTTCATATTGTTGCATTTGGATCCAAGGTTGTGCAATGAAAATGTGATTCGAAAGTGTGAAGATTGCAAGAAGTTACGAGGGCATCGTATATTCCTATATCTTGAGACCAGTTGATATTAAATTATTTATCAGTCCCCACTGATTTTGTTGTAGAAATATACCTATGAAGATAAATTATAAACATACATTCATATATATATATATATATATATATATATATATATATATATATATATATATATATATATATATATATATATATATATATATATATATATATATATATATATATATATATACACACACACACACACACACACATATATATATATAAATATATAGTATATATATATATATATATATATATATATATATACATATATATAGATATATATATATATATATATATATATATATATATAGTACATATATATATATGCATCTCACTTCGAAGTTTCTCTCTTTTTTTTTGGTCTTCTTTTTTTTTTTCTCCAGGTTTTGCCTGATTATTTTGCTTTGTCGTTACCCGTTCAGGGCAGATTTTCCATTAAAATCCGACATTGAGATATATCTTTACATCGCTAAATGATAATCCTCTCCATATTTATCTAGTTCCAGTTCCAGGTCTCGCTGGAATCCAGCAATTTGCCTGGAAATTCTTTGAGAATAAATCTGGCCAGACTCCGAGAGTTATTTCACCGACTTTTCTGCCTTTCATATTTGCTTTTGTGTTTCATTTTGCTCTTTCGTTTTTATTCTGTGAAATGGAAAATCGTTTGAAGTGTGGAACTATTGACGGTTTTTTGTGCCATTAAATTTGTGCGGAGCTGTTAACTTTTTTAAATGATTTTTTTTCAACGATGTTAAACATTTTCCTCTTCATCAAAATTATACAGTAAAAAAGAAATCCGATCTGTAATATTGTCCTTCATAATCAAGTTGTTTTTGTGTCTGTTAATGAAAAGACTAAAAGGCCCCATACACTGAACGATTGTATGAACGACTGCCTGAACGATTGTCGTTATCGATACACACACACACACTATTCAGACAGTACGAACAATCTCCGCACCGATTTCAGTCTGAACAAAGATTTTTTCTCGGGAAGACATGGCATCATCTCTCTTTGAACGACCTGTGTATGACAGACTTGGGGCGCAATCCAGCAACCTGGTCGTGACAGGTTCAGCTGAGATCGCTCAGACCACGAAACTCGGCCCAGTTCTGCATTTAGAGAAGCCCATAGGCAGTGTTATTGCGAACGATGCAGACAATCGTTCAGTGTATGGGGCCCTTCCAGGGAATCCTCCATTTCCAGGGAATAAAGATCCTTCCTCACTGACTCTCTTCATTTTAGGATTCACGACGTTTGTAGACTTAGTTTGTTTGTCTCTCATATATATATATATATATATATATATATATATATACATATATATATATATATATATACACGGTAAATACCGACAATTAGATTATCTTGTGACAATTTTAGTGCTTGCACTTTTTCAGAGCTGAGCACCACAAAAATGAAATTCCGCACCTCTACTTCCCAAAGTGACACCAAGACAAACGCTACGATCAGTAGCCATCTTTATTTGATCGTTTTTCCCAGATAAGGAATTTTTATGCTAAATTTAGCCACAGCTGAAAAATAATAGTCATTTCTTCATATTTTCATCAATAAGTTTTAATTTTCTATCTAATTTTGATAAGGACACAAAAATCACTCAACGAATGAGATTGAAAATCAGAGAGAGAGAGAGAGAGAGAGAGAGAGAGAGAGAGAGAGAGTGGAGACTGGCGAAAAAAAAATCCTCATCAGCTCTGAATCCCAGGCCGTGTCCCCTGTGCTTACCTGGCACAGGGGACACGACCTGGAATTCAGAGCTGATGAGGATTTTGCTTTTGCCACTCTCTCTCTCTCTCTCTCTCTATCATTTCTCGAACGATTTCTGTTTCATTATCAAACATAGATAGACAATGGAAACTTCTTGAGAAAAATATCAAGGCATTATGATTATTTTTCAACTGTGGCTAAATTTAACATAAAAATTCTGCATACGGGAAAAACAATCAAATAAAGATGTCTACTGATCATAGCGTTCGCCTTGTGTCGAGGGTTTTTTTTCGATTGAAGAATTACATTTTTGTGGTGCTAAGCTCTGAAAGAGCGCAAGCACTAAAATTCTCACAATACATAATACAATCTAATTGTCAGTATTTACTGAATATATGTATATATATATATATATATATATATATATATATATAATATATATATATATATATATGTGTGTGTGGTGTGTGTGTGTGTGTGTGTATTTGTGTGTGTGTGTGTGTTGTGAATTTACCATAGAGGATAAACACACGTGGAATACTTAATTAATTAAACATTATTATAGATATAAGTACTATGATAGCAGTGGAAGCAGAGTGCTAGAAAAGTATAATCTGAAACATAAGCCTAAGCCATTAGAATCCCACCCGAGGTAGAAGCGTTAACTTAAATTCCCCACAAAATAGAGGAAATACAGCCCAAGACGTCCTGCTACTGCGAAGGTTTTCGAATCACAAGTGAAGGAAATGGATTATGTGGGAAAATATAATTTTTTTTCTCAGTCTAACAACCTCAAAAAAAAAAAAGGCTCATCATAATAAAGAAATCACGATGTAGAGTTCGGCATCAGAAAGCAATAAGATATGCAGCATATAAAGAACCTGAAAACAACACTCCATATATAGAGTATATGTCTAGATTTCGTTTGAAATTATAAGCGCTTCCACTTCCTCCGTAGCTGAGCGCCTCAAAAAGAATAAAGGTTCAATCCCAGGAGACAAAGACTAGCACAGAGGGAGCACTGCAATCAGTAGCCAAGTATATTTGATTTGAATTTCTGTACAGGAAATTTCTATGTTAAATTCAGTCTAGCTCAAGCAATAACCAACGTTTGTGACGCTTTGATGGAAGAAGCCATAATTTTAGATTTAATTTTGGTCTAAAGACTTGAATTGTTTAAAAAATGAGACTTAAAAAGTTAGAAAAGTCTAAAGCAAAAGCTTCATCGGATCTGAATCTCAGGTCGTGTCCCCTGTGCCAGGTAAGCAAGGAAGCTCCGATTTCTCTCTGTCTTTTTCTTCTCCTTCTTCTTCCATTTCCTCAAACGCCAGTTGTGCCTCTGTCCAGGATGGAAGGGAATAAGGAGCAAAAGGGTGATCAGTCGTACTTAATTAAATGGGTCGTAACCATAGAGCGTCAATATCATGGAGTGGCGACCTCCCTGCCGAGCATGTGACCTCAGGCGGCCATATTGAAAGGTCTCGGTCCAGCTCATAGTACTATATTTTATTATTATTATTATTATTATTATTATTATTATTATTATTATTATTATATGTTTTACTATTATCATTATTATTGCTTAACTCAATTTCACACAGAAAAACCCCCTCACAGAAACAGGTTGGGCTAAGCACTCCAGCCATTGTGGGATCAAGGCCTAAGCATCTGCTCTTGGATCTAAGCAATGTCTACCATAAACGGATCCTGTAAATTACAGGGCTTCTTTGCATACAGGCACAACACACCAACACTCACTATACACTCCCACTCATGAAACACTCACAATTACTGTACACTCACACTCAATAGAACTAAACACTCACTAGGCACTCACTATACACTAAACACTCATAAAAATATCAGACTCACTCAATACTCACTGTACCCTAAACACTTGATAAACATTCACTAAACACTCACTTGAACTTATACATTCATTAAGCATTGAACACTCACTAAACATTCACTAATCACTCACTATTTATTAAACACCTAAAACTCATTAAACACTAAAAAGTGACTGAACATTAACTATAGCTGGTTCACTTAAGGTAGATTCTTGGATGAGCCCTATTTTCACGAGACGTTTATTTGGAGGCCGCTGATTGGCTGGTACCAGGAGGTAGGCAGTTCTCAGCCAATCAGCGGCCACCAAACAAACGTCTCGTGAGAATAGGGCTCATCCAAGAATCTACCTTAAGTGAATCAGTTATAGTGACTCACTAAACACTTAGAAACTTAACATTCCCTAAAGACTAATATTCACAAATCATTCATTAAACCCTAAAACTCATTAACACTTACACGCATAACATTTATTAAAACCTACACAATCGCTGAACATTCAAAGAATACTTCAAAACACTCCCTCTCTCTTTCTCGCTTTTTCACTCCTTTTTTCTCGAACGATTTCTGTTTCATTGGCAAAATTATATAGAAAATTAAAACTTCTTGAGGAAAATATGAAGAAATGACGATTATTTTTCACCTGTGGCTAAATTTAACATAAAAATTCTATATACGGGAAAAACAATCAAAGAAAGATGGCTAGTGATCGTCGCGTTCGCCTTGTGTTACAGTTTTCTTGAAATACGTCTTGCTTTCATTTTTGCGGTGCTAAGCTCAGAAAGGGCGGAAGCACTAAAATTGTCACAATGCATAATAAAATCTGCTATATCAAAATAAAAAGGCTCTCAACAGAAACTTACTCCTACTTATGAATTTATTTTGGTAAATGTCCATCACAATTTGTAACGTCAAACGTAAAAAATAAAATAAATCAGGAAATATTAATAGGTTGCAAACAAGACAAGGTCACGACTTGTATCAATGACAGAATAAAAAACCTGTAGTTACATTCATTACAGTACATTGAATACACTGACTGTTAACAATTACTTTCAGCCGAAACTGACAAAGTTTTCCGGCTGAGATAATGAAATAAAAGCAGAATTATTTACCAAAATCTGAATGAAAAATCTGCAATTAAACAAACAAGAACAAGAAAACAAATCCACTGCAAAACTATTTCTTTCTTACGACATCGTCCAAGAAAGAAATCAAAATGGCCAGGGGGGAAGGGAGGTTCTGGATTCATCCAGTAAAAATAAATAAACGTCAAACGCGAATCAAAGCGAAGATTTTCGGAGAACTGATGAAAAGGGTTAGACAGAAAAGGGAAATTTAGAAAACGAGCGAAGAACAACGAAAAAGCCTAATTACAGCAATAGTGAGTGCGTGGGTGTTGAGAGAGAGAGAGAGAGAGAGAGAGAGAGCTCCTCTCTCCCTCATTCATGAGGGAAATTCTATTTGCAGAAGAGAGGAGGAAGAGTCGAGAACAGATCAAAAGACTTGTTATTATCATCTACGGAATCTATAGACTTGCATTTCCACTCTCTCTCAGGACCTTATTTGTTATTCAAATCAGCCAGCGCGCATGCGCCCGCGCACCACAGGGGTTCTATGATGCTCGATTACGCAACACTTGATACGCAATATCGAATCGAAATTTATTGTAAGAGATATTCTGCGCATGCGCATAGCATGTATTCCAAATGGCGAGCTTACGTCATCTATAAAACATTGGATGAATATGACGAATGAAAACTGGAAATGTATAAATACTGAATAATATCGACCAGACGCAAAAAACAAAAATAAAAAGTAAACAAAGGAATGATAAAAGGATGAACTGAGAAAATAAAGAAATATACAATAACGTAGCAGGAAGAATTGAGAAAAATAAAATAAAAACAGTCAAATAAAAGGATGAATTAAGAAAAAAACAGTTAACGAAACGGAACGAGGAAAGAAAGGAGAGATTAAAAAACGACCAGAAATACACCAACTCGAAAGGAAGATAAAGAAACGGAACTTCAAAGAGACGAAGAAAATTTTTTTTTTTAAATGTGGGAGTTTAAAAAAAAACATGTAACGGTAAGAAAAATACACGAGAGAAATAGATGAAATAATATTAACAGGAGACGATAAAATGAAAAAAAGAGATAATGTGTTTATATAAAAAGACTGTGTATATATATATATATATATATATATATATATATATATATAGAATATATATATATTGTATATACTATATTTAGATATATTTATGTAAATATATACTTATACATAGTATATATACATACACATAAATATATGTATTTTTCTTACATATATATATAAAATTGTACTGGATCTTTCAAGATAAAAAAAGGGGATTTTCTTCCTCTTTTTCAACAACCTTTTTATATCCTGAATCCTACCCCCCCCCCCCCCCCCCTACCACCACCCCCAACAACACAGCCTAGCGCTAGTCCCATTACAGGATCCTACACCCCCAAGATGAGAAGGAACCCGAAGTAAGAATCCTGTCCGATTCCTATTCTTGTGTGAGGCGAAGGATTTCCTTCTTGCCTCTCGATCCTTCAGGAAGGATCCCATGTTCACCACCCGGGCACCTCCTGCTGAAGGGAGGTCTTCGCCCCAAAGAGAGAGAGAGACGACAGAGAGAGAGAGAGAGAGAGAGAGAGAGAGAGAGAGAGATTTGAACAAAATAAACAAATAAAATATGTATAAATATATATAAATTCTGTAGAGATAGATTTTTATAACCGTTCATATTTCAAAAAGTTCCCTCCAGGAGAGCGAGAGAGAGAAGAGGAGAGACCTGAGAGAGAGAGAAGAGAGAGAGAAGAGAGAGAGAGAGATTTGAACAAAAATAAAATAAAAGATGCATAAAATATATTAAAATTTCTGTAGAGATAGATTTTTAACCGTTCATTTTATTTAAAAAGTTTCCTGGAGAGAGAGAGAGAGACGATGAGAGAGAAAATAGAAAGAGAGAGAGAACGCGCGAGAGAGTGAGAGAGAGAGAGAGAGAGAGAGAGCGCTGTTGTTGCATTCCGAGGCAAAGTTTTAATTAAAAGCAACTGGGCTTCCTTCTCCGAAAAGTCTGATCCTAAAGTTGCAAAGGAAGATTCAAATAAATCTCTCCTGTCCCGTCTCTGTCTTTTGTAGTCTCCCCTGAACTAGATTATGCCAACCCCCTTCCCCCCACCCCACCCCTTAGCCCCACAGGAGCATATTAATGTATTTCTCGTACTGAGATTTGTATAAATCAAGGAGGCAATGAAATATGAAAGCCAAAGGGTTAAATTTAAAAAATGCTAAAAAATTCTGTGTAATTGAGGCTAGAGTGTATTTACAGTGTTTAAAAAGCATGAATTTAAACTAAACAGCGCGTTCATAAAGACTCATTCCTTAACAAAAAGCAGTTGTAAGTTCTTCAGTAATGAACGAAACCAGCAATCATTTAAATTTACTTAATAAACATCTTTATATTGACACAGCTCCAACAGCTCGTTTACAATCCTAAAAGCACGACGTTAAACAGTCTCCTTAACCAAATCCCTAATCAGATACTTAAAATATGTTATGAACAGGAGAATTTAATTAAACCAGCCTTACTGACCAAATAATCTGCAAACAACAGCTGTTTATAATCAGCAACCACCAAATGTGGCCTCCCTTATGACGGAACAAGAATGGACTTTTTGCAAGACGTTTTCCGCCTTTGTAGTCAACGTATGAACGCGACCTTGCCAGGTCTTTCAGAGGCAAAATATTGTTGGGAAAAAATTTTAGAAAAATTGTAGCCATTCCATTTTTTCGAATTAATCTGAACGCTACAGAACTTTCTTCTGCAATTATTTCTTAGACCAATTTCCCTCGTGATAAATAAATTGATTACGAATCGTCATAAATTCCAGGTATGTGGGAGTCGGGTAATTAATTAACCTCGGACTTTCCTGGTTTTTTGAACGGATCACGTGGTTACAGGCTGTAATGACTTGTAATGATGTAATGGGAAGGGTCGGGGATTCGTTTCAACAAAGGTGGTGTAGTTCTCATGACTGGAATTCAAAGGAAGTGATTTTGTAATCGCGATATTTTTAGTTCCGTATTTTAATACTCAGAGTTTGTTATGTCAATATAAATATATATGATTGCATTTACTTAGTGTAAATACCTTAGAGGTCTGATTGCTTAGATGTATATCCATAGAGAACCCATTCATACATATATACAAGTATGTATATTATGTGTGTGAGTGCGTGCATGCGTGCTTGTATGCCTGTGCGCTTGAATGTGCTTTTAGCATACATATATTCACATACATATTTACTAGAAGATCACGATTTTATTGCGAGAGGATTTGTGGAGATTTACGAACAAAGGGGGGAGATTTTTTTTCCATTGTATTTCTTTTTTCCACGAGTCCCAAATGACGGCTCGTATTTTTGATACGTGGTACCGAACTCGTATCGAAATAAAAAAACATAAATACATACATACATATATATATATATATATATATATATATATATATATATATATATATATATATATATATAAAGCCCCTTTCTTTAAAATGTTTTTGCTCTTTCCATTCAGTGGGAATCTTTGGGAATTTACGAACATAAATTCGGTCGAACGCAGATGAATGAGGGAGCAATTCTATACTTGACCTTACCTGATTTATTTTCTCTCCTACTTTTTTATCTTGATTATTATTTTGTTTACCTTTACCCCTCCCCCCTTTGAACGTTGTCGCGAGAGTGAGGTACATATATGGGCTTTCTGATTCTCTGCAAGTCCCACAAGTGGTGAGGTTGTAAGCCCCACACCCATTTTCTTATCCCTATTTACAGCAGGGTCTACTAGTGGGCTGCAGACAGGAGCAATCCACAGACTCATCAAACGTGGGATGAGCGCTGCACTACTCGACCAAGATGCTCGTTTCGGCTAATTGCCTCTTCCAAAATGAGCCACTGAGTTTACCATATTGCTATGCCATCTCTGTCCTGTGTATTTCAATATTGAGACATTGTCAATGTTGAGATTGGTATGAACACACTCACGCACGCGCGACACACACATACACACACTCACACACATATATTATATATATATATATATATATATATATATATATATATTTATATGGGTGTATGTATATATATATATATATATAATATATATATAATATATATATATATATAGAGAGAGAGAGAGAGAGAGAGAGAGAGAGAGAGAGAGAGAGGTGCCTGTTTACCTATCAATCCAAACTTCTCCTC
>NC_087215.1:15220711-15227273 GCF_015104395.2 Macrobrachium nipponense | reverse complement strand
GAGGAGAAGTTTGGATTGATAGGTAAACAGGCACCTCTCTCTCTCTCCTCTCTCTCCTCTCTCTCTCTCTCTCTATCTATATATATTATTATATCTATATATATATATATATACATACACCCATATAAATATATATTATATATATATATATATATATATATATATATATATATATATAATAATATATGTGTGTGAGTGTGTGTATGTGTGTGTGCGCGCGTGCGTGAGTGTGTTCATACCAATCTCAACATTGACAATGTCTCAATATTGAAATACACAGGACAGAGATGGCATAGCAATATGGTAAACTCAGTGGCTCATTTTGGAAGAGGCAATTAGCCGAAACGAGCATCTTGGTCGAGTAGTGCAGCGCTCATCCCACGTTTGATGAGTCTTGTGGATTGCTCCTGTCTGCAGCCCACTAGTAGACCCTGCAGTAAATAGGGATAAGAAAATGGGTGTGGGGCTTGCAACCTCACCACTTGTGGGACTTGCAGAGAATCAGAAAGCCTATATATGTACCTCACTCTCGCGACAACGTTCAAAGGGGGGAGGGGTGAAAGGTAAACAAAATAATAATCAAGATAAAAAAGTAGGAGAGAAAATAAATCAGGTAAGGTCAAGTATAGAATTGCTCCCTCATTCATCTGCGTTCGACCGAATTTATGTTCGTAAATTCCCAAAGATTCCCACTGAATGGAAAGAGCAAAAACATTTTAAAGAAAGGGGCTTTATATATATATATATTATATATATATATATATATATATATATATAATAATATATAATATATATATGTATGTATATATGTTTCGATACGAGTTCGGTACCACGTATCAAAAATACGAGCCGTCATTTGGGACTCGTGGAAAAAAGAAATACAATGGAAAAAAAATCTCTCCCCTTTGTTCGTAAATCTCCACAAATCCTCTCGCAATAAAATCGTGATCTTCTAGTAAATATGTATGTGAATATATGTATGCTAAAAGCACATTCAAGCGCACAGGCATACAAGCACGCATGCACGCACTCACACACATAATATACTACTTGTATATATGTATGAATGGGTTCTCTATGGATATACATCTAAGCAATCAGACCTCTAAGGTATTTACACTAAGTAAATGCAATCATATATATTTATATTGACATAACAAACTCTGAGTATTAAAATACGGAACTAAAAATATCGCGATTACAAAATCACTTCCTTTTGAATTCCAGTCATGAGAACTACACCACCTTTGAAACGAATCCCCGACCCTTCCCATTACATCATTACAAGTCATTACAGCCTGTAACCACGTGATCCGTTCAAAAAACCAGGAAAGTCCGAGGTTAATTAATTACCCGACTCCCACATACCTGGAATTTATGACGATTCGTAATCAATTATTTATCACGAGGGAAATTGGTCTAAGAAATAATTGCAGAAGAAAGTTCTGTAGCGTTCAGATTAATTCGAAAAAATGGAATGGCTACAATTTTTCTAAAATTTTTTCCCAACAATATTTTGCCTCGTGAAATTGTATTATTATTATTATTATTATTATTATTATTATTATTATTATTATTATTATTATGTTACACATTGATTTGTAAACATATATATCACATGATTATGACTTATAATTTCATTATTATTATTATTATTATTATTATTATTATTATTATTATTATATTCGAGCTTGATGACGGGCGCTATGCTGTGCTAGAACCCGACGTTGCCGTCATGTCTACCCTACCGTACCCTACCGACCCCCTACTTACCTCGCCCACATCTGAGGCGGACAAACAGGTTTTCAGGAGGAGGATGGATGTGACATGTCTCCCCTAACCTCCCGATCCCCTAAACACCCTGCCCCACCCGGGGCGGACAAACAAGAAAGACCCACTCAGATTTTATTATTTAACTTAAGGATAAGTATGTATCGTATGAATGTGTATTATCATCATCATCATCATCATCATTACTATTATTATTATTATTATTATTATTAATATTATTATTATTATTATTATTCAAAAACAAATGCAGATGGTATTCAGGAAACTGAGTAGCCAACATAACAAGGGAAACTTTCCATTTAAATGGAAGTTACCAAAAGGGACGATGCACGAAATCCTTCATTTCAGAACCTAAAGAGGGAAGATAACTTTAGAAGGTTAATTCTAAAGCAATTATTTTGAAGCCTTGCAAACCGTCGTCGAAATGAACTTGCTAATTAGAGTAAAAGTTTAAATGGCTCACAATTTACTTATTAGTTGGGTGGTTGCTTGCATTATTACCCTTTAAAGTAAAGTGGGGAATTTTGGGGTAAGTTAGAATAAAACGAAACGATGATTTAAATCTAAAAGCTTCAAGTCCACAGAGCGTGAATTGATGTGAGGTTAATCATATTATACTAACTGGTCCTTGGATGTGGAGAAGGCGGAGATTAACCACTGTATTTGATGGTTAATATGTAACTCCCGAATAAGAAATTAACATGGTCTCGAAACATATTCAAGTCTCATTATTCAAGAGAGAGAGAGAGAGAGAGAGAGAGAGAGAGAGAGAGAGAGAGAGAGAGAGAGAGAGATTAAAGCTGATTAGTATATCACCATGGAACTATAAACATGGAATGGACATGCGCGAAATCGCCGTGGGCAGCTGCATGCTGCCATTGAAAACGGTGGAGAGAGAGAGAGAGAGAGAGAGAGAGAGAGAGAGAGAGAGAGAGAGAGAGAGAGATTTGTATCACAATGCCCACCTCGCTATATTGGAGTGTAATCTGTTAATTTTTCATGACAATATCTTGTCCTCTATGACATTTATGTTGAAGTAAATAGTAGTACACATTATTCAATCTAGTCATTTCTGTTTACATCATAATACATTTACAATAGACCTGAGATTATTAGTATTATTAATAATAAGACTGGCATTGCCAAGTGATCTGTAAATTAACTTAAATTATCTATATCAGCAAGTTTTTTTATTTTTTTAATAATGAATGATATAACTAAGTAAGAGATCAGACAACAAATACCTACTGCAAAACATCCTTGAGAGAGAGATTTCAGCAATTTACAAACACCAAGAGACAAGGCATAGTTAAAATATTTTCAGAATATTTCCTGCTATGTTTTGATACATAGAAATATCTCTCCTGGAAGATAGAAAACCAACGAAAAAGTGGAATGTTAACAGTTGCCATTTACTTGATTTCGGGAGGAGACTAAAAAACTAAAAATAAAAACTTATACATATTAAGGTAGAGGAGAAGAATAGTAGGAAGATAAGGTAAATAAGTAAGAGGCTGAGAGAGAAAGTAAAGAATAATGACAGGACGCCCGATTCGATCCTGGAGATTCCAGATATTCCAGACATCACGGAAAATCCTTCTCTTTCGTCTGGACATTTTTTGTTCTTTCTATTTCTGCTCCGATTCTGGCCTCGTCTTCTTCGTCTTCGGGATTAAGAACTCGATTTTTTTTCTTTCTCTTTATTTCTAAAATTGGGATGATGAAAAAAACCGAACTATGTGATCCCCTGTTGCTCGAGAGAGAGAGAGAGAGAGAGAGAGAGACCCAAATCCTAGAACAGAAAAAGCTTTGGCACAAAGCCAAGACAATAGCGAGAGAGAAAAGTGAGAGAAGAGAAAAGAACACGTAAAGAAACGGCCTTCCTTCCTTCCTCGCAGCAGGAGTAGAACAGTTGTTATACACGAGAGAGAGAGGAAAAAGTTCAAAATCTTGACAAAACCGCCATTTTTAAAGGAGGCAATTTTTTAGCTTCTCGGACAACACCAGAATTGAAAACTCTCTCGTGGGAAAAATGCGCGTGAAAGCAGGTCAATCTTCATAGTACATCGAGAAATTGAAAAATGTCCGTCGTTGGTCTCTTATGAACAGAGGACCTTCGTCATTTTGGCCATTTTGCCTCCGGTATGTGTCAACGTTAATTCACGAACAATTCTGGTGTGGACACTGTGCATTCGCCGTTGCAAGCCATTCCAAATTCCTGAGAAGCCGTTTGTCCAAGGTTGAAGTTAGGTTACCAAGTCAGATTTCTACTGCAACAAAATGTACTATGTAAATATAATGCAAGTGTACTTCATACATTGATATATGTATAAGTTACAGTAGAAATCTGACTTGGTAACCTAACTTTTAAATCAAGGACAAAGGTTTCTCAGAACTGAAAAAGGCCTGGGCATAAATATGAAAGTAAACGAGTTTTAAAAAAGATATATAAACCATTTATTTACTGCTTATTTATAAAGACATTTCGAAAGGGAAATTTCGAACTGAGATGACATTCTATTGAGATCTACGAATAGAGCCCATTCATAGAAGGAAAGCTTTGGCAACAAAGGCTTCGGAAGCTCTCCTCTAAATTCCTTCGCCTGATGGAGATTCCTTATCAGAAATGAAATCGCGTTTAACCCGAAACAAAGAGTCGGACTTTCGCCAACATTGCCCAGCGAGAAGTCTCACAAGTGTGATACTGGGGCTGAGAGTCTGCATTTAATAAAGTATTAAAATCATATGTGTAATTATAAGCGATCTGGTTTCTTTGCTTGCGTGTATGACTGCATGCTTTTGTGTAAATAACAGACAGTGATAGATAAGTAGATCATTGTAACTTCATATTTATAAGGCTTTCTGGCAGATCACATATTAAACTATTTTAAAGATTGTTAATTTTATCTTACAAGTTTTCGGTTTACACTTAATGTTACAGAAGTAAGGAAATCCGTTCACTATGGATTTTTTCCTATAATTACAGAGCAACATATGAAGGATGACATATCATTCGGCTTCTCTCTTGAAACGGTTAATTTCGTGAAATTCTGAGGAACCATGCAAGTAAAATTCGTCTTTTCTCATAAATATCAAATAAATAAGAGATAAACTAACCAATACTGCATCTTTACATAAGGGAATAGGCCTTTTTTTTTATTTACTTGACGGGATCCATCAATATCAGGGATAAATTATCTCATCCTACTATGTCAAAAAGAAAGAAAAATTATTCTTAACTTATGTCTGGTACTCAGCAGAACATTAGACGAGATCTGCCATTCATCGCCAAATTTTATAGCGATTTATTTTTTGGGTCATTCAAGTTTGAATTAGCGTTATTCTTTTCTCTCTTTCTTATTGGATTTCTTTTCGAGTTTTTACTTCGTTCTTCTGTCACGGATAATATTTTAGAAAGGTTTTTCATTCATTGCAAATTATTTTTAACGTAAGTTTGAAGTTTATAGAGATCAATGATTGAGCCGTCTAATACTTATCAACAGGTGAAAAATTTCCTACCTGAAATATATACATACATACATACATACATACATATATATATATATATTATATATATATATATATATATATATAGTATATATATATATATATATATATATATGTGTGTGTGTGTGTGTGTGTGTGTGTGTGTGTAACAGCCTGCTTCTATTTAAAATGCATTACAATAACCAATGGAACGTTAAAGTAAAAAAAAATAAAATAAAAAAGTAAAAACTTCGGAGCAATGAGTTCTCTGTACAGTGTATAATGCTGTATGAGCCGCGGCCCATGAAACTTTAACCACGGCGCGGTGGTAGCCTGACCTGCATCCTTACCAGAAGCACGATTATGGCTAAATTTAACCTTACATAATTGAAAAACTACTGAGGTTAGAGGGCTGCAATTTGGTATGTTTGCAGCCCTCTAGCCTCAGTAGATTTTGAGATCTGAGGGCGGACAGAAAAAGTGCGGACGGACAGACAAATGGTTTTCTTTTCAGAAAACTAAAAGCTACAATTAACTGCCACGATTTCAAGAATAAGTATCAAGTATTATATTTTACAACAATGAACTAACTGCTGGAACATAATTCACTATATATTATTACTTTAAAACACTAGAATAAACAGCCAACATAAAAAGCTTCGAGAAGAGAATACTGTTAACTGCAGAAAACAGAATACCACAAACCGACCATCACTAAACATTCTCAAAAGGCTTAAAAGTCTTCATGACAGAGAAATGTTCTAGTGATAAGCAAACTAGATTTTCCGATTCCAAAATCCCAATCTCTTTTGCCGATGGAGTTCTTCACCCTGCAGCTGGAAATATTATGACAAGAAAATCTCTTATTTCCTCTTGTTTTTGTCTTTTGTTTCTTCGAGGTATCTGGCCGGGAAATTTAGTCTTTTAGGTTTTGGCTTACTTTTGTACATTATTATTATTATTATTATTATTTGTGAAGTTATAAAGCACAGGAATTTGACTCTATGATTTACGGCTTTTCCATATTACTATTGTTTTTCATGATTGTCATTATAATTCCTATTCGACTTGCTTATCATTATATCATTAGGAGTTATCTGGTTTCTGCACAATATGCAAAGGAGTTTACTAGAGTATGAATGAGGTAATCTCCAGTAATAAGATATGAGATTACAATTATCGCACATTCGTTAATTATGAGGAAAAGATTAAACAAATAACGAAGATAAGGAAAAACGACCGTTCATTCTAATAATAATTGGGAAGAAAGGAAAATTAAAGAACA
>NC_087215.1:15180711-15215711 GCF_015104395.2 Macrobrachium nipponense | reverse complement strand
TAAGTGATAACCTTGTAAGGAATTCATGTAGGAAATTCTTGTATATCATTTCCAGAAAACTCTCTTATCATCCCTCGACAGCACAAAAGAAACCCCATCCATCACGGAAAAAGATCAAATTCATGGGAGGACAAGAACTAAATAATAATAATAATAATAATAATAATAATAATAATAATAATAATAATAATAATAAAATCAAATGCGTCATAGTGGAGTTCACAACTCGCGAAATAAAAGAGACGGAAATCACAGACTCCATCACAAATGCATAAAGTTATGCGTCGTCGCAAATGTGCGGATTATATAGGCATAAAAATTTATATAACAGCGCTTATAGGAGACCTACGAGAATGTCTAGGTGGATATTGCAGATCCGTTTATCGTATTTGCAGTTATACATGAAAGTAACCTGTCACGTTTATGGTCACTGGTATTAATTGAATAATTTAGGCAGATATCCCTACAGGTATAAACAGACAACAACATGCACGCACACACGAAAATATTGTTCGATGGACACATCGAGCGTTGTTTTTCGCTTTTATTCAAAAACATATTTCATCAATAGACATAAATACTCTTGCAGGAAAAAATGGCATTAACAGAGAGAGAGAGAGAGAGAGAGAGAGAGAGAGAGAGAGAGAGAGAGAGAGAGAGAGAGAGAGAGAGCGTAAACGAGGTGGAAAGACCCAGATAAGGCCCTGCGTACGTTAATTAAAAACTTTTAACTTCGTTTCACCTTATCGAGTTAAAAAGGCGTTTGGGACTTTTTATTTTATTTTATTTTTTTTTTTTTTTTTTGTCGCGTCTTCATTGGATGAGATCTGACTTGAGTAAACTGAAAGAGATGGCAGAAAAAAGGCTAAGAAGCAAGAAAACGAGGGAGGAACTCAACGAGAAATACAAAGTACAAGAGAGGGGACTAAACAACACAATAGAAGATGTAAAACAGAGGCTTAAGGCCAAAGCACATAAGATCCAACGGTACATGAACAGGAATAAGGGATACCAACAGAACAAACATATTCGGACCAACAGAAAAGACTATACAGCCAACTAAGAGGGGAAGACAACCACCCAGAAATTCCTGAAGCCGAACCAAGTAAGAGACTCTGGGAAAACATATGGAGCAATCCGGTATCACACAACAAACATGCAACATGGCTCCAGGAAGTCAAGGAAGAAGAAACAGGGAGAATAAAACAAAGATTCACAGACATCACGACAGACACAGTCAGACACCAACTAAAGAAAATGCCAAAACTGAAAGCCCAGGTCCCGATGAAGTCCATGGATACTGGCTCAAAAACTTCAAGGCCCTACACCCACGAATAGCAGAACAACTCCAGCATTGTATCACAAATCACCATGCACCCAAATGGATGACCACAGGAAGAACATCCTTAGTACAAAAAGACAAGAGTAAGGGAAATATAGCCAGTAACTACAGGCCTATCACCTGCCTACCAATAATGTGGAAGTTACTAACAGGTATCATCAGTGAAAGGCTATACAACTAACCTAGAGGAGACAAACACCATCCCCCTCCCCCACCAACAGAAAGGCTGCAGAAGGAAGTGTAGGGGCACAAAAGACCAGCTCCTGATAGACAAAATGGTAATGAAGAACAGTAGGAGAAGGAAAACCAACCTAAGCATGGCATGGATAGACTACAAGAAAGCCTTCGACATGATACCACACACATGGCTAATAGAATGCCTGAAAATATATGGGGCAGAGGAAAACACCATCAGCTTCCTCAAAAATACAATGCGCAACTGGAATACAATACTTACAAGCTCTGGAATAACACTAGCAGAGGTTAATATCAGGAGAGGGATCTTCCAGGGCGACTCACTGTCCCCACTACTCTTCGTGTAGCCATGATTCCCATGACAAAAGTACTACAGAAGATGGATGCCGGGTACCAACTCAAGAAAAGAGGCAACAGGATCAACCATCTGATGTTCATGGACGACATCAAGCTGTATGGTAAGAGCATCAAGGAAATAGATACCCTAATCCAGACTCGTAAAGGATTGTAATCTGGGGACATCAGGATGGAGTTTGGAATAGAAAAATGCGCCTTAGTCAACATACAAAAAGGCAAGTAACGAGAACTGAAGGATAAAGCTACCAGATGGGAGCAACATCAAACACATAGATGAGACAGGATACAAATACCTGGGAATAATGGAAGGAGGGGATATAAAACACCAAGAGATGAAGGACACGATCAGGAAAGAATATATGCAGAGACTCAAGGCGATACTCAAGTCAAAACTCAACGCCGGAAATATGATAAAAGCCATAAACACATGGGCAGTGCCAGTAATCAGATACAGCGCAGGAATAGTGGAATGGACGAAGGCAGCATAGATCAGAAAACCAGGAAACATATGACAATACACAAAGCACTACACCCAAGAGCAAATACGGACAGACTATACATAACACGAAAGGAAGGAGGGAGAGGACTACTAAGTATAGAGGACTGCGTAAACATCGAAAACAGAGCACTGGGGCAATATCTGAAAACCAGTGAAGACGAGTGGCTAAAGAGTGGCATGGGAAGGAAGGACTAATAAAAGTAGACGAAGACCCACAAAATATTACAGAGACAGGAGAATGACAGACAGAACAGAGGACTGGCACAACAAACCAATGCACGGACAATACATGAGACAGACTAAAGAACTAGCCAGCGATGACAATTGGCAATGGCTACAGAGGGGAGAGCTAAAGAAGGAAACTGAAGGAATGATAACAGCGGCACAAGATCAGGCCCTAAGAACCAGACAATATTCAAGAAACGATAGACGGAAATAACATCTCTCCCATATGTAGGAAGTGCAATACGAAAAAATGAAACAATAAACCACATAGCAAGCGAATGCCCGGCACTTGCACAGAACCAGTACAAAAAGAGGCATGATTCAGTGGCAAAAGCCCTCCACTGGAGCCTGTGCAAGAAACATCAACTACCTTGCAGTAATAAGTGGTACGAGCACCAACCTGAGGGAGTGATAGAAAACGATCAGGCAAAGATCCTCTGGGACTATGGTATCAGAACGGATAGGGTGATACGTGCAAACAGACCAGACGTGACGTTGATTGACAAAATCAAGAAGAAAGTATCACTCATTGATGTCGCAATACCATGGGACACCAGAGTTGAAGAGAAAGAGATGGATTGGATAAGTATCAAGATATGAAAATAGAAATAAGAAGGATATGGGATATGCCAGTGGAAATCGTACCCATAATCATAGGAGCAAGCTAAGGCACGATCCCAAAGATCCCTGAAAAGGAATCTAGAAAAAACTAGAGGCTGAAGTAGCTTTCCAGGACTCAAATGCAGAAGAGTGTTGATCTAGAAACGGCACACATAGTAAGAAAAGTGATGGATCTCCTAAGGAGGCAGGATGCAACCGGAGCCCCACAACTATAAATACCACCCAGTCGAATTGGAGGACTGTGATAGAGCAAAAAAAAAAAAAAAAAAAAAAAAAATAGTAATAATAATGATAATAAACACAATGAGCACTAAATGATATAGTTAAATGAAAAATAACTTAATTAAAAAGTAAACATGAAAGGTCCAGTTCAATAAAATAGATAAATAAATAAAACGTAAATAACTTCCATCATAACACAGAATCAGCGAGAGAGAAAGAAGCGCATCCCTGAAGGATCCCGTCCTGGAGTCCTGGACATGATCCAGCGCCAATGATCTCCGGCTCTTGGAACTGTAGGACTGATGTAGAACGGTACAGAATATTAAGCGGGGCCCTTTCTGTGGAGAGAGAGAGAGAGAGAGAGAGAGAGAGAGAGAGAGAGAGGCACCTTGGCAGATGAACTTGTAGGTTTGTTTGTTTGTTTGTATGGTGCTTTTACGTTGCATGGAACCAGTGGTTATTCAGCAACGGGACCAACGGCTTTACGTGACTTCCGAACCACGTCGAGAGTGAACTTCTATCACCAGAAATACACATCTCTCACTCCTCAATGGAATGGCCGAGAATCGAACCCGCGACCACTGAGGTGGGACGCCAATACCATACCAACCACGCCACTGAGGGGCTACATGATGAACTTGTAGGAATAGGAAGCGATCTGTGTATGAGAATAAAACCACCTGGTATTTTAATTAACCAGCATTGTTGTGATTATTTATATCATATCTAAATTGAAACATCAACATTGTTTTAAGGGAACCACAATTAAACTCCTTCTCAACCCAAATGAAAATAAACAAACAAATATATAAATAAAAAATCCAAACTGCTAGTCGTGGCCGTCTGGTTATAAAATTGTGTTTTTCATATCAGGTGTCAACGATTGTTTAAACGAATTTGGTAACTACAATCAAGTTAGGAACCATCTTGATACTTATTATCAAAGGTGCTAGAAACGTAATATTAACAATCAGCCGATATTAATCTTTCGATAACCATAATCCTTATTTACCTGAGTGATAACAGATACCGATTCTGGAGCTGTAAATTTTGTTCCAAGAATTAACTATCATCCTTATTTATATTTGTTCAAGATGTGTTTGTTCGTTACAACGTCAGGTGCAAGCAAAAACTAAGGTACTTTCATTGATGTCGGTTTGAACTGATTTGTGACGGGAGTTGAATACTACCGCCGATTGGAATTATTCTCTCGCCCGTTCGTCATCGAATTCGGTCATGAAACTGTCTATAACAGCGGCAATTTATTAACGATTTCTACGATCGCACTCTGTCTGTCTGGTTAGCACTGCGTTTTTCAAAATCGTATTGCGTGTGATTGTACACTGTCTTTCTGGTTAGCACTATGCATTTCGAAATCGTAGGGTGTGTGATTGTACACTGTCTTTCTGGTTAGCGCTATGCATTTCGAATCGTATGGTGTGATTGTACACTGTCTTTCTGGTTAGCACTGTGCATTTCGAAATCGTAGGGTGTGTGATTGTACACTGTCTTTCTGGTTAGCGCTGTGCATTTCGAAATGTTAGGGCCACTCGATTTATTATTCCCGTTCTTAACACGGTTTGCATTTTTCTGCCGATTGCTTTAGCCATAACTGTTTTTATCCAGTCTGTTCGTTTCACCATTTCCCTCGTCATCACCGTCCATTGAACTTTCTCTCGTTTCCATGCTTATTTCACTTCATATCACTGGTTGTCGCCAAAAATGATGTAGCACTAACGTTTGTTTGACGCCACAAGACTTCAAAAGACCTCATAAGACCTTATAAGACCTCACAGGACCTCATAAGACGCCACAGGACCTTACAGGACCCCACAGGACCTCATACGATTATTCGCAAGACCCCACAGGACCTCACAAGACGCCACAGGACCTTACAGGACCCCACAGGACCTTAAAGGACCTTAAAGGATCCCACAGGACCCTAAAGGACCCCACACCTGACACCAAAAATTATATGACCTGATCTCGGTCATTTGTGGGTTCGGGATATGAAGGAATAAACAGGAGAGAGAGAAGTTTACGTGCATGCGATGTAGGACATGCAAAAATAATAATCGATGAAACGTTTAACACAGGTGTATTCTTCATAGCTACACAGGTGGCCTGTAATTATTACGTTAACTATACTAGTGCACAAACGGACGGCAGGTTAGACTGTTATTGACACTACATGGTGACGCACGCCTTTGTGTGGCGGCCGACGGGAATGCGCGGGGCACTGGGCACTCGTCGTGTCTCGACCCAGTCAGTCTGTACTCTATGGGACCCGCTAATCAACTGATTTGACCGGTAGTCCGGCCTGTTTCAAATGCCCCCTACACACAGCATCGTTATGCAAGAAGCTGATTGGTTATTCTGGCTCCTTAGACACAAGGGCCAATCACGAAGGGATATAGAGAATACTGGTACTCTTTTGAATTGCCCAACAGCTAACTTGTAACGTCTTTGGCGGCTGACTTGTTTTGTTACACATACACACAGTATCACTTATAACGGTTTCACGGGACTTCAGAATATCACGGAGAAGGCATATTCAAAACTGTATCGAATCAGCTCATATATACATATACATACACACACAATATATATATATATATATATATTATCTTATATATATAATATATATATTTATATATATATATTAAAAAAGATTTACTTAAACCCTCATCTTTTTGCATCAAGCTCAACATACCATGCAACCAAATTTCCCGGATCTTTTCCCTTTGACAACGCAACCCTTTAGATAAGTGTGAGAGAGGAAACTCCTCACACTGAGAAGGCGTCACCTACTGGCATCCAGGGAGACAGAGTTCGATCACTCAACAACTGGGAAGCAAATGGTCCGGAGCTGAGAAGCAATGGCGTTGGTGGGCGTTTGGTCGATGACCCCAGTCACAGTGAGATCTCTTTCCTTCGTTGTCACTTGGAGCAGATCGATGGTAATAAAATGTATGTAAGTCAGGAGGATAATTCCTTTGGGGTATGATATATACACACGCGCTCGTGCACACAGACACACACACAAACATATATTTTGGGACGAGAGAAGACCTGGGTTGTAGGATCAGTAAGGTCAGGAATGTGGCTGGGTGTATACAGAAGCCAGGATGATAATGCATGAAAGGATTGTTGAGCCATCTCTCCTGTATGGAAGATATGTTTTAAAGGCGAATGCAAATAAAAGAAAAATGAACAGCTGAACAGTTGGAAATTAACATTTTGCCTAGTATATGAGGGGGAAATGGGACTCATATTCAATGAGGGAGAAATGAGATATATGTCAAAGATGAGGTAAAACAGCTATCTCAGGTGGAAGAGGAGATCGTTGTGTCTTGTGATGTTCTGGTCACGTGAAAAGAATGAGGAAAAACGTAGAGCTGTTGGCAAGAAAGGAAAATTAAAAAGAGTTAGGAGGAAGGAGAAAAGGAAGACCTAGAAAGTACGAAGAAAGATGGAGTGAACGAGGTGTTAGAAAGGAGGCTCCTTCTTACCCAAAAGGCTCAGGAATGTGAGCAATAGAGGCGGATGTTGTGGAAGTCTTCTGCAGAGGGAGACCTTTCACGATTCAGTGAGGTGTCAGTGAGGCAGTGAAGGTTGTTGTCTGAGGCCAAAAAGAGAAAGAGAAGACCATCATGGTTTTGGTTTACCTTCCCTTTTGGAGGAGAGAGAGAGAGAGAGAGAGAGAGAGAGCTGTCTGTTATATGCATTCCTTTCCTTGACGGGCAAACAGAACATAACGCCGGAAAGCCCCAAGATCTTGTTAGTGCAGAAAGCAACAGAGTTCCTGCTGTCCCCCCCCCCCCCCCCCCCCCCGCCTCCCAAAATTGTGAGACAGCGGAAAAGAACCGTGAAAGGGAAACGCCGAGAGTGAATTATCCTACCCTTAAAGACTAAAATTAAAATAATTTCGCATTCCACTCTTGACGAATCATTTTATAATTCACTGGAGTTTAATCATAGTAATGAGCGATAATTTCCCGTGGCCTAACGAGCACACCTGCCCTGCATGAATTCAATCATATTTTTTCTACTCCACTCCGATCGTGTTCAGGCATTTGATATTGTGAGTGACCTGGAGCATTTCAATATTTCCCTGGTGTGGATGGAGTTCAAGGTCAGAGAGATAAACTTTTCAATATTTCCTAATTATTGGTGTGGGTGTCCAGTTTGCATTGTCAAGACCAACCAGCCACACAGTCCTTTCTAATACAATAACGTCAAATTTAATGTATTTTCTAAGAGTAAATACATTAAATTTGACGTTATTGTATAAGACAACTGCTACAGCTGTCGACCTGTCCATGACACCACACTGAATTTTTCTAAAAATATCTTTGGTTGGTCTCCAAAGAGAAATGTTAAAATAATTATAGAATGACCAACTTACTCGATACGAGACAGCAAAATGCAAGCAAATATCCACATTATTCAAACCTCTCTCTCTCTCTCTCTCTCCTCTCTCTCTCTCTCTCTCTCTCACTGAATTTCAAGGCCACCTGAATATATGGAACAGAGCACTACACAGTCCAGCGAGCAGGGAAAAGGAAAAGTTACACGACTCTCTTTTTTTCCTGTTTGTGTTGGTTGTAAAGATTCCCCGAAAAACGCAGCCAAATTCTCAGTGAATTTCCAGATGATTCTTTTTTATTGCTTCGTCTCTCTTTCACTTGTTCGATTTAATCGCTTCTCCATTTCAAGATTTGTTTTCTAGAGTTTCTTTGTTATCGATGTGCCAACGTATATTGATGTATTACAAAATGTAATACATTTTGTAATACATCAATATACAATGTATACAATGAGTAAAATATATAGAACAAAACAGAAATAAAGAAATAAATGAACGAATATAAAGATAAATAAATTATTATCCGCTGATCTTTGCTTTTGGTATATATCCCCAAACCACAGCTGGGGGATATCATTAATCCAGTAAATACATTTCGAAATATATAATTTGGTACCTCGCGATGCATCACAGTCAATATGATTAGTAACTTTTCGTCAATAAACTACTGTGTCTTCTTCCATATCTGTTTATGGCAATCCCAAGCCACCAACGATGAATTTCATCACTGAAGTCAAACATGTTTATCGAAATACTAAGCAGTTATATAATTTGTAGTTTATTGCAGTCAGCGTGATAACTTTTGATGATAAACTACCATCCAATGAGTTTTGTTTATAGCACCCACAGCCTTAACAATGATTAGACTGATTACTGAAGCGTAATATATCAGTCGAAATGTCATGTCCTCATTTGCTTATGCAAGTGGGCTGTATATCCGGTATAAATGACTCATTGGAAAATAAATGATAAGACCTAACGGTGTTAAAAAATGCATTTGAGAAATTAAGTCATAATATCAGAAGTCATTACCAACTACAACTTCATCAAACAATCTACGGGTAAGAACGACACATTCAGCATTGTTGCCTCAAAATAAAAGATTGAATGGAATTATTATTGTTATTGTTATTGTTATTGTTATTGTTATTATTATTATTATTATTATTATTATTATTATTATTATTATTATTATTATTATTATTATTATAATTTAGAAAATGAACCCTATTCATATGGAACGAGCCCATCAAAGGATGCCACTGACCTGAATTCAAAGTTCCCAAGAATAAGGTGCTCATTAGACAGCAGTAACAGAAGGTACTGGGAGAGACAGAAAGAAGAGATCAGTTATTACATAAAAGAAAGATTAACTTAGCAAATCAGTGAATAAATAGATGAAAACGAATGTAAATTATGAGGAGAATTAGTTAAATAGTAACAAATTTCATCTACATCAAATTGACCCACACTCCTGACGACTTTACAAATGCAAGGAAAACATTCCTTTTCCTGAAATGCAGTTTGTGTCAGCAATGCACCCAGACAAACTACGTTTGCAAGGCGTCATCTTCTTACCATTCCAGCGACAGAGGAGAAAAAGTGTCAACCCAGCATGAATGTAATGCTAATGAGACAATAAAAAACGAAAACAAAGCTGCAGTGTTGAAACTGCCGCTTTCCCTTCGTAAATCCTCACTAATATAATAAACTAACAGCGACGAGGCTGCTCTATTTCCTGGCGAAGTTGGTCTGGGAAATAAATGGTGTCGTAGAAGTGGTATTTTAAGCATTAACGCCTCTGATGCTCTAGATGAGACTCATGTCCATATTTCAGAAAAGAATTGTGTCGATTGCGAAACATGAATCGTATTGCACTATTCGGCACAGCAATTTGATACATAGATGTATATATGTGTCTATGTGTATTTGCTTTACCGACTGTTGCAATATAGCCCATCTCTTTCCTAAATTCATGCAATTCCTCCATGTAATATGAATATGATTGAACTTCACATTCAGGCGTTCACGCTTCAATCCACCACTGCATTATATCAAAGCCCTGCTTCGCCGAAAACGAGAAGGACCTTGTTGAGAGTTGATTATTATAAGTGGGGATTTACAAAGGGTAACATCCCAGTTTAACACTGCAGCTTTGGTTTTAATCTTTTTTTTTATTCATATAATTTCTGACACCTCATTAGCGTCATTGTATTCACACACGATTGGCTCTTCTCCAAGTCTGTCGCGCGAGTGATATTCTGACATAAATCGAGCTTCTTAAAAAAAATAGAAAAAATACTTGCATTTGTAAAGTTATCAGAAGTTTTTCTTTTGTTGGTAAATTAAATTTGTTTGTGACTTTTTCCATATAATTTCTTCTTGGCGAGCGATATTTTGTTTGTTTGTTTGTTTGTAAAAATAATTGCCTATTTTTTCTTTTCCCACAACTACGGGCACCTACGGGAAATCAGAAATCATTACCTTTTATTCATGAAGAAGTATTTTACCGATTTCTGACCCTATTCAGGGATCAAATCATGTGGAATAAAACTCCCAAGATTATATATTTTAAAAATGCTTTCAATTTTCATCCCATGCAACAAATCCACCAAAATAATTTACTGATTAAAACTTCAAACTATCACAATTTGTTGCTTGACCCTCAATAGTTGGTTTCCAGATCTTCTGATCGACATATCCAAACAACTCTTCCCGGTGTGTTACAGAGAGAAGGGGTTTTCGCGCTCGGCCACCAATCTGGTGGTCCGAAGTTCGATTATCGGCTTGGCCATCGCGGAATCGGAGGAATTTATTTCTGGTGCTAGAAATTCATTTTTCGATATAATGTGGTTCTGACCCCACAGTAAGCTGCAAGTCCCGTTGCTAGCTGCCCAATTGGTTCCAACAACCAAAAAATAACTAATCCTTCGGGCCAGCCCTAGGAAATCTGCTTATCAGTTCAGTGGTCTGGTAAAACTAAGATATACTCAAGTTTTACAAATTATGGCTTTATGTAGCTAATAATAAAAATACTAACGCAAAATATAGGTGGCAGATACTTTCACCAATGTAACAAATTCATATTCAATAAAAGCTAGAAAGAAAGAAGCACAGCAAAAATATCAATAATAGCACAGAGATAAAGACAAAAAAGTTTATAAGAGAGAGAGAGAGAGAGAGAGAGAGAGAGAGAGAGAGAGAGAGAGAGAGTATTGTTTGACAGTCTTTTGGCGTGTGAGGTTCTAGCAACGAAATGCGCTGTGAATTGAATAGTTCTTTTACCTGTCCAATTGTTATTATTCTTAATGTAGAATGAAATGGTCATGGAAACTACTAATCCACAAACAATATTATGTGGACACTTTTTTTAAACTAACAGAATAGCATATACAAAGGTTTAAGGATAACGCTGCCCATACCTGTGGTGAGAGGTAAACCTTTGATAGAAAGTGACTTGGGACACGCAGAAAATTTGACAGTGACTTGTTCCCCACCTTACCATCTACAGCTACTGAACGGATTAAGCCACTTGATACCCTGAAAAATGTTGTAGAACAGAGCCTGACATCGACATCAGGAAACGTAACGTCATATTTACAGAATTCTTTACCATTATTCACTTCTTTCAATTGTGATCATAAGCATACTAGTATTATTTGTATGGATGTTGTTCAGTGTTACAACAGGTTGATCTTTGGCTGGCTAGCATATATAAACCTTAAAACAGCTATTAGACCTTCTTTTCCTTTGCATGAGAAGGTTGCACAGGCTGGAATATTGAAAAACGATCCAAAAAGTAGAAGAAATAGACCCTGATAAAATTAGTTGAGCTAAAAACTGCAGCCTAAGATCAGTCATATAATACGCAACCTAACTCACCAATGCCAAGGTAGCAGATATTGGTTCCAAACCCTCCCCAACACAAGAACTAGTCAGGGAAGGGAGGGACCACTGCAGTAGAGTTGACTTTCGTAAAGAGAGAAGTTAAATTCCTACAATAGCATATTCGCTGGCAATAGCTTTTAAAATATGCCAATCAAAATGGTCAGCGATAATTAATTCGTTTACACATTATAGCATTAGCTATAACTCCATCGGCACTGCAAAACTACTTTGCTCTTTGAAACAGAATCTGAGTTGAGTTATTTTCTATTACAATGCATCGTGAAAACAATGAAGAAGATATCATTAAGAAAGAAATTTTACGATTGCCCTGGTGATAAAACGAAACTAATAAGATGAGGCTTGTTCACCATGGTATTAAACCAGAAAAGAACTTGAAAGTCTCTCTCTCTCTCATAATTGTTTTTTATCTCTGTCCTATTATTATATTTTTTTTATCTGCTTCTGTCTTTCTATCTTTCTATTAAATACGAACTTGTTACATTGGTGAAAATATCTTAATATTTCATATTGTGTTAGTATTTCAAGAAAATCACATACGGTATAGCAGTAATTCGCAAGTGAACTGAAAATTTTGCTAATTTGCTGCTGTAGATATTGGGTTTGATTGTAAAATATGCAGCTAAAGAAATATGCGAAATATGAGAATAAAAGTGCTTAGGAAGTCAGTATTCAGAATTAGTATTTCCAATAGATTATCGTATCCTATCAACAGACGCGACTGTCCACAAGATCGATACAAAGCTTTCACCAACAGTGTTAACGGTGGTGTTCTGTAATCAGCAAGCCATCTCTATATATATATATATATATATAAGATATATATATATATATATATATATATATATATATATATATATATATATATATATATATATATATATATACATGAGGTGGCTTGCAGATTACAGAACACCACCGTTAACACTGTTGGTGAAAGTTATGTATCGATCTTGTGAACAGTCTGTTGGGTGCTTAATTAGTTACTTGTTCAACTGCTTCGGGGTTTCATAGTCGCGGATTCGTGTTCACTCTGGATCAGGAGGGAACGAACTATTGTGTGCCATGGTACCAAAACACTTCTTCCTCTCACTATACTTTAGAGCGGTGTATTACACCATCATCACTAGCGAGAGAACACAGGATGATTATTTTTTTATAACAGGAATTAGATAGTTTGCTTGAGAACCTACCTCGTTGCCTTAATTGACAGTAAGTCTCGGAATAACCTGCAGCGATGTGGACAGACGCATCCACCGTGTAATCGCTGTAATGAGTGTCACATTGCTAAAGAGGATGGAGAGAATTAGGGGAACTGTAGAATCCTTGACTGGAAGTGGTACCCCTACGTATAACTCATTAATGATATATTTTCTGTTTATCTCTATCTTATGCTGGCAATTTAGATGTACAGTAAAATTAGTTACTTTTATAAGTGTAATAACAAACAACAAGGGCGCGTTCACAACAAATGCGCCACGTCGAGTCGACCAATTGCGGGCCTCGCCAGCCCGCCCTGGGACGCCTAGCAAGAAAGAGAAAAAGAGTAACCTTAAAAGTAGTTACTTTTATAAGTGTAATAACAAACAACAAGGGTGCATTCACACAAAATGTGATGCATTAAGTGGACCAATTGCAGGCCTTCCCTGACCGTCCAGGGACTCCTGATGGGTATTGCCCATTCCCCAGAAACCAGGCGTGACTTGCCCACCCATCCCAGGACACCGCTTGCACGTTCCCGGGATGGGCGGGTGAAGCCCTCCAGGTATCCCGAGACTGAAAGCCCAAGCCAACCAGGTGTCAAAGGACAGGCAGGCGAGGCCCGCCAGGTGTCCAGGACGGACGGGCGAGGCCAGACAAGTTTCCTAGGACAGCAGGCCTAGCCTGCCCGTCCCAGAACTTCTGGCGGGGATCGCCACCCATTCCAGGAACACCTTGCGGGCCTCACCCACCCGGAACCTGGATGCGAGATGGGCATCACCCACCTGTCCCGGGACACCTGGCAGACCTCGCCCACCCGTCCCGAGAAACCTGGCGGGACGCGCCTGACCGACCCGGGACGCCTGGCGGGCCATGCCAGCCCGTCCAGGGACACCTGGCGGGCCGTGCCCGCCCGTCCCGGGACACCTGGTGGGCCTTGCCCACCCGTCCCGGGACACCTGGCGGGCGTCGCCCGCCCGTCCCGGGACACCTGGCAGGCCTCGCCCGCCCGTCCCGGGACACCTGGCGAACCTTGCCCACCCGTCACGGGACATCTGGCGGGCTTCGCCCGCCCGTCCCGAGACACCTAGCAGGCCTCGCACCCTCCGGGGACGCAGGAATGCCAGCCCGATCCCCGGAACGCCGCGCCTAACGCCCGTCCCGACCCTGGACGCCACTGCTAGTTCCCCGGACGCCTGCGGGCCGCTGAAGAGTGACCGGCGCCTCCCCGCCCATCCCCCACTGGCCCGGGCTAAATCCCGAGTCCCCGGGGCGCCTGGCGGGCCGCTGCCGCCCGTCCCCGGGGACCGCCTGGCGGCACCCGCCTGCCTGTGCCCGGGCCCCACGGGCCTCTGCCCCCCCGGTCCCCACGCCTGGCGGCGGGCCTCTGCCGCCCGTCCCCAAGGGACGCCTGTGTGGCGGGCCTCTGCCCGCCCTTCCCCGGGACGCCTGGGCCCGGGCCTCCTGCGCCCCCCCTCCCCGGGACCCGGCTGGCGGGCCTCTCTCGCCCGTCCCCGGACGCCTGGCGGGCCGCTAATGCCCGCCCGTACCCCGGGACGCCTGGCGGGCGGAGGCCCGCCCGTCCCACCCCTCCCCGGGACGCCTGGCGGGCCTCTGCCCGCCCGTCCCCGGGACGCCTGGCGGGCCGTGCTCGCCCGCCCGTCCCATTCCTGGCGGGACGCCTGGCGGGTCCGCTGCCCGCCCTCCCGTCCCGGGACGTCTGGCGCGGAGGCCCGTTCCCGCCCGTCCCTGGGACGCCTGGCGGTCCCCGGGACTCTGGCGGGCGGAGGCCTGCGGGTCCCCGGGACGCCTGGCGGGCGGAGGCCCGCCCGTCCCCGGGAGCATCTGGCGGGCGGGAGGCCCGCCGGTCCCCGGGACGCCTGGCGGGCGGAGGCCCGCCGTCCCCAGGACGCCTGGCGGGCGGAGGCCCGCCGGTCCCAGGGACGCCTGGCGGGTCGGAGGCCCGCCGGTCCCCGCGGGACCTGGCGGGCGGAGGCCCGCCCGGTCCCCGGGACGCGGCCGGTCCCCGGGACTCTTGGCGGGCGGAGGCCTGCCGGTCCCCCCGGGACGCCTGGCGGGCGGAGGCCCGCCCGTACCCGGGACGGCTGGCGGGCCTCGCCCGCCGGTCCCCGGGACGCCTGGCGGGCGGAGGCCCGCCGGTCCCCGGGACGCCTGGAGGGCGGAGGCCTGCCCGTCCCGGGACGCCTGGCGGGCATCGCCCGCCCGTCCCGGGACGCCTGGCGGGCCTCGCCCGCCCGTCCCGGGAACGACTGGCGGGCCTCGCCCGCCGTCCCTTAAGAGAGTAACACCTCTGTTTAACCTTAGAACAGAATATGCCACTGAATCCTTTCAATTCTCCAGGGGCTCTCTAATCCTCTGCTTCTTATCCTGGCACTCCACAAATCTTCTCTGAATTCTCTGCTTCTTATTCTGACGCTCCCTGAATCTTCTCTGAATCCTCTGCTTCTCCTGGCACTCCACCAATCTTCTCTGAATCCGCTGCTTTTCCTGGCACTCCACCAATCTTCTCTGTATCTTCTGCTTCGAATCCTGGCACTCCACCAATACCTTACTTTATTTACCTTTCCCTTTCAGGAATCAATAAAACTCTTACAAAACTTTTATACTTATTTCCCTCTAACTTCCATATCATTCAACGATTAACAAAGCAAACTTATTACATATAAACATCAAACCTCCATACAAAATAAAGTATTGCAGTTCACTCCTAAAATCCATTGCAAACTAAAATCAATTCTAAACACATGGATTTATGAAAGAAGTCCTTTAAATTCGAGTTAAACTCGAATTATTATGTAAATAACAAAATTTGCTGCAAAAAAATAATGTGTAAATGAAAATCGCAGTTTGTAAATAAACTTTATTGATTAAAAAAAAAAAAAAAAACTTTCCATACAACAAACATTCTCAAATTTTTGACATCTGAGCCCTCTTCGCAAGGCCAGCTTAGACTTGGTCGCGCCATTCCTTGAACATGGACAGCTGCTCCTTCATTTTCCAGGCATCTGTAATTTCCCTGGAGGTTCCTGAGCTGGCAGACCGATTTCTCCTTCGCTCCTCGCAGCTGTCGAACCTCATCTTCCAACTGGTCGTTCCGTTCGCCCTGGACACCGGTGTTCCTATCCAGCGACTTGAAGCGATGATTCCCTTCCTCTAGAAGGCACCTCAGCTCGTTTCTCTTCAGTTTCGCAACCTGAACTTCACAATGTAGTACACACGTTTCCTTCGTGAGATCTTCCACTTCCTTCTGCCGGAGCTGGAACCTGACCTCGGCGTCTTTTCCTGTCGGATTAGCGCTTTTTCGTTCGTTTGTCTTTTCGTTCCTGGGACGAGCCTCGCCATCCGCGCCGCTTCCGCTTCGGTCTATATCTGCACGTCTTCTCCTTCTTCACTTGATCGTTCTCTTCAGAAACAACGTCTCACCTTCGAATAAGTGGGCCCTTCTTGCCAGGCCTGTTGTTGCAACACCCCCTGAGTTATCTGGATCACACGAGTGCTTTCTTCCTTTCCGCCCGCCTTCTGAATGTCTTCATTGTAGTCAAGCCTCTGTTGCAGCTGAAAAATGATCCTGTCCAAGTTCACTGCTGCTCTCTCTGGTACTGTGTGGTGTCTCGCAAGGCCGAAATTCTCTCGTTCAATTCCATTTCCTTGGCCTGTTCACCTCCATCATCAGTAATTAGGAGGAACCTCACCAGTGAATAGGCAGCCTATAAACAACATGACTATCTCTTCGTATTTCAGACAACATCTAGACAATAACGTCACACAACAGCTGCTGCCAAGGCAGGCCAAGTAAGGCCACATTTTCTTCAAACTGGAGTACCCAATTCATATACTCTCCTCTATATCCCTCTCTTTTTCCTGATTTTCAAATATTTCACAAGAGATATTTCGATTTATCAAAATATAGCAAAAAACATTCTGAAAGATTTCCAATCATGCCTTGTTTCTAGGTGTTATAAATTTCTGCAGTTCTCTCTCTCTCTCTCTCTCTCTCTCTCTCTCTCTCTCTCTCCTCTCTCTCTCTCTCTCTCTTTTTTTTTTTACGGGATCTTTGCAGTACGCATCTTTTTTGTTTGGTCTCTTATCGTCTTATCTATTAAAATATATTTAGGGATTTTCCTTTATTTACCTTTTTGTCTACAAGAAAAACAATACTAACTACAGGCGGGCAATTGGAACTGAGCAAAAAATGACCATTTTTCTATGCTACGTTTTATTGTTATTGGATTTAACCAAATAACTAAAAGATATCATTCTAATGAATTAGCCGAGACATAAACAGAGAATTATATATTATATATAATAATCAACTACTCACCATAATGATTTTCAAAACTATAGGTAAGTTTTAAGATTTTAAAAACTTTATATCATATGCATACAAAGGAAAGGTAAACGAAATTTAATTATACTAAATTTTGTCCTATATAAAAGTGAAAATCAGGTATAAAGGAGTACAATTTTATTTGAGCATAACTTGATTCGTAAATTGAAATCCAATATAGAAATAAAGCAGAAAATCCTAACAGGCCCATTTCTATAGGCAACGCATTTGGTGTGAACGTATCCTTATAACACAAATGTAATAATACTGTTTAATACGGACGATAATGACAGCAATTAAATACTATTTAAAAAACAATTACAGAGTCAATAATGTCGTCAAATAATAAAAACAACAATGAAAACGACATGACATGTAAGGTTAAGAAAATGTATTGTAGAAGCGTGCTTGATAAAGAAAAAAAAAAATATCTGCGTAAAACACGTTCCAGGGAAATCAAATACATAACCCACACTTCTGTTACATAATATAAACTGTAGATTCCATACCTGATCGTCTGTGTGAGGTCACAGATGCAGATGGAGGTTGGACATCCTACTCATTGTATATTATCATACAAATAATAATGATATATTGACACTATCTCACGTGTTTTTAGTTATGTCCTTTTACTTGATTACCAGTTAATGCTAATGTTTTGGAAGATCATGCATATTTCATAGGTTTAAAGTGAAAAGTAATATTTATAGTATCTCAAAATTAAAAAAAAAAAAAAAGTTATATTGGTTCAAATTTATCTGCCAGATTGTCGGAAAAATGTGATGGTTTTTTTATTTTTTGTTTAACATTTAGTCAAACTGAAATAAGCCTTAAATTTTGAACATAGGAGGCTTTGTAAATATCACTACTTTTATTTTGTTATTTTGAAATAAAGGGAATTACAAAACGCGCTTCATTCCAAGAAAAGAAGGAAAACAGATTAAGGTAATAAAGTTGAGACAGAATAAGAGCACAGCAGTTAAGAAACTAAGGCTAGATTATTAAAAGGGGGTCCAAAAGGTAGAAGAAATAAGCCCTGATAGAATTAGTGGAGCTAAAAGCTGCAGCCTACGAATGGCCATATACTAGGCAACTTAACTCTCCAATGCAAAGGTAGAAGCTAGTGGCTCCTAACCCTCCCTAAGACAGGAAATGGTCAGGGAACGGCAAGGACTATGGCAGTTGACTTTACAGGAGAGAAAAGTTACCAATTTCCTCACAAAAAAATATTAAACTCTTTTACACGTTAGAATTGGCTATAACTACATCGGCACTAGAAAACTACTTTGCTTCTTGACAGGAATTGAGTTAAGTTATTTTTTCTATTACAATGCATCTTGAAAACAAGGATGAAAATATTTTTCCTATACTTTATAAAGAAATATAGTAAAATGGATAATGACTCGTATTTTGCAACTGACCTGGTGCTAGGAAGAAAATAAGAACACGAGGCTTCTTCACACCATAATCTAGAAAAGAACTTAATAAGTTATCTCTCTCTCTTTCTCTCTACTCATCTTTGTCTTGTTATATTCTGTGGTTCTGTCTTTCTCTTTTCCCCCAAATATGAACCTGTTATATTGGTGAAAGTATCCTAATATTTCATGTTGTTTTAATTACTAAAATTTAGTAAATAAAGAAAATCATATATAGCCCAAATTTTTTTGTGTTATTGCCCACATCGCCCGCTTTCTCTATGGAGGTTGGCCCAATCATGAATTGTATAAGTATATAGACATGTTATCTGTGTGTATGGTTGCTACCTCAATAAAGTAAGTGAACTGAAAATTTTGCTAATTTGCTGATATAGATGTTCTATATATATATATATATATATATATATATATATATATATATATATATATATAGATATATATATATATATATAATACTATTATATAATATATATACCTAATCTGCCTGGGGCCAGGGGGCAAGCCAGCCTCAATGGGCGCCGGTCCCAAGCCGGATAAATAGGGAGGGTTGGTGTCAGGAAGGGCATCCGACTGTAAAAACCAGCCAAAAACCATAGGAATGAGTCGTGATATTGATGAGAATAGGGCTAGGGCGTACTCCGTAAACGACGCACAGACACATCGCCCTAACTCTGTGGACAAGGCGAGGGCTACTGTATCATGAGCGGGTGCAGCTAAAGAAGCGAGCTCTAAATGTGATCAGAATAGGCCAGCTCAATATTGGTCTATGACATGGAAGAGGAAGAGAGTTGGCAGAGTTAATGAGGATAAAGAGAGTGGATATTTTGTGTGTGCAGGAAACTCGATGGAAGGGTAATAAAGCTAAAGAACTGGGGGGATGGCTACAAGTTAATCTATAGTGGAGCAAATGAGCAGGGTAGGAATGGCGTTGGAGTAGTGTTGTCAGGGGAAATGAAGAATGCAGTGACGGAAGTGAGTAGAAAGAATGACCGCATTATGAGAGTGAAGATATGTTATGGAGGGGAAACAATGAACATCATTAGCGCTTATGCTCCACAAGTGGGCTTGCACAGAGGAAGAAAAGAGCCGTTTTTGGAACGAAATGAGTGAGGTAACGCAAGAACTGGAAGAGCAGGAGAGGACTGTAGGGGGCAGCAGACTTTAATGGACATGTCGGAAATGAAAAGGATGTAATTGAACGTGTGCATGGAGGACATGGGATTGGGGAGAGAAACCCAGAAGGAGAGAGTATAGTAGACTTTGCCGTGTCCTTTGATATGGCAATAGTGAACACATTCTTCAAAAAGAAGAGGGAGCACTTGATAACATACAGGAGTGGCGGTAGATGCACACAAATAGATTACCTCCTTTACAATAGATCAAGGCTGGTGGAAGTTAGGAATTGTAAGTTATCCCAGGTGACCACGTGGCCCCCAACATAGGCTTCTTTGTATGGATTTAAAGATGAAAAGAGAAAAGAAAACGAAAAAGAATGGGGTAAAGAAAATCAAGTGGTATAAATTGTTAGGGAGGGATAATGATAAGAAGAGAGAGTTCAGGAGAAGAGTGCTGGGAGAGGTTGATCTGGGAATTGAAGATGTGGGAGAATGGTGGAGGCATAATGCATCAGTGATTAGAAGACATGGAAAGGAGATACCAGGGGAAACATCTGGAATAGTATGGGAGGAAAAGGAGAGCTGGTGGTGGGAAGAAGAGGTGGGGAAGTGGTGAAAGGTAAAAGGGAGGCAAAGAAGAGATTTGAAGAGTCACAGCTGCAGAAGGACAGAGAAAGATTAAGAGAAAGAAACAAAGAAGTAAAAAGGGTGGTAGCTCAAGCTAAGGCAAGGGCATATGAAGAGGTTATAATGAACTGGAAACCAGGAAGGGTTGAGTAAGATGCTCAAACTGTCAAAAGTAAGAAATAAAAGAACAAGGACATCACCCATATTAAGCAAATGAAAGATAGGAATGGTACTGTCGTAAAAAGGAAGAAGACATCCTGAAAAGATGGAAAGAGTATTTCGAACAACTGCTAAATGAAGAAAATGAAAGACTTGTAAGAGAGGATGGACAAGTAACATGGGAATGTAATGGGGATATTCTAGGATGAAGTGATACGAGCCTTAAAAAGAATGAGAAATGGGAAGGCAACAGGACCTGACTTAATCCCAGTCGAAGTTTGGAAAGCCTTAGGAGAGGATGAGGTAGACATCTTGTATGATCTGATGGTAAAATTATTCGAACAGGAAAAGATACCAGAAGAATGGCGGGAAAGCATATTGATACCTATATTTAAAGGTAAAGGTGATGTCCAGGAATGCAGTAATTTATAGAGGTATAAAACTAATGTCTCACACGTTGAAGATTTTTGGAAAGAATCATAGATAGCAGGCTGAGAGAGGAAGTTAGAATAGGGAAGGAACAGTTAGGATTTATGAGGGAAGCGGCACAACGGATGGAATATTTTGCATAAGGCAGCTAATGGAGAAATTCAGAGAAAAACAACGAGACCTGCATCTGGTATTCATAGACCTTGAAAAGGCCTATGACAGAGTGCCAAGGCAAGAAATATGGAGATGTTTGAGGGAGAAGATGGTGCCGGAAAAGTATGTAGAGTTATTCAGGAGATGTACAGGAATGTGTATACTAGAGTGAGGAGTAGTGTTGGTGAGACGGATGGATTTGAGATAGGAGTTGGATTACACCAGGGTCAGCACTTAGCCCATTCATCTTCAACATCGTGATGGATGTAATGACCAGGGATGTTAGAGAAGCAGTGCCTTGGTGCATATTATACGCGGATGACATTGTGTTGTGTTCAGAGGGGAAGGAGGAGTTGGAGGGGAGGTTGGAGAGGTGGAGAGCAGCACTTGAGGAGAGAGGAATGAGAATAAGCAGATCAAAAACCGAATATATGTGTTCTAGTATTACTGAGGACGGTGGAAGTAGCATAAGATTGGGTGGGGAAGAAATAAAGAAAGTACAGAAGTTCAAGTACTTAGGGTCCGTATTGGAGGATAGTGGAAGCATGGACCAAGAGGTGGAGACACCGAATTCAGGCAGGATGGAATAACTGGAGGTCTGCATCAGGGGTACTCTGTGACAAGAAGGTCCCTCTGAAATTGAAAGGAAAGTTCCATAGGACGGTGGTCAGACCAGCAATGTTATATGGAACAGAAACGGCAAGTATGAGGAAAACAGAGGAGAAGAAGATGGGATGTAGCAGAAATAAGTTAGATGGATGTCGGGAGTAACAAGGGAAGATAGGATTAGAAATGAGTATATAAGAGGATCAACAAAGGTAGCTGAAATATCGAAGAAAATACAGGAAGGAAGGCTTCGATGGTATGGACACCTGTTACGAAGGGAGGAACGTCATGTTGGAAGACATACGATGGAAATGGAAGTGCGGGGTAGAAGGAAGAAGGGAAGACCAAGAAAGAGATGGCGTGATTGTGTAAGGGAAGATATGGAATTGAAAGGTATAAATGAGAACGAGGCACAAGACAGAAATCGATGGAGACGACTCATTCGTAATGGCGACCCCATATAAAAATGGGTTTTAAGCTAGGAAGAAGAAGAGATATATATATATATATATATATATATATATATATATATATATATATATATATATATATATATATATATATATATATATATATATATATATATATATATATATATATATATATATATAGTATTTATATTATATATATATATATATATATATATATATATATATATATATATATATATATATATATATATATATATATAGAGGTGGCTTCCTGACTTACAGAACACCACCGTTAACACTTGGTGAAAGTTTTGTATCGATCTCGTGGACAGTCTGTCAGTATATAAGATTTGATAATCTATAGGAAATGCCATTTCATAAATACTGAGTTCCTAAGCACTTTTAGTCTCATATTTATTTCGCATATTTCCTTAAATGCACATTTTACACTCAAAACCCCCCAGTATCGTCAACAACAAAATGTTTACGACCACTCTCTTAATTAACGTTAATAGATTAAGGATACTTTACTCTATGCTCAAGAAAACTATCTGCTGCCCACTCCTCCTTCCTTGTCCTGACGGCGCAACATCTATTGGATGCTCCGTTAGTTACTTGCTCAACTGCTCCGGGGTTTCATAGTCGCGGATTCGTGTTCACTCGGATCAGCGGAGGGAACGAACTATTAGTGGCGTGACAGTACAGTTGGACACAGGTTTACCATGGTACACCGTCTTGAGAGACTTCCCTCACCTCTCCTCCCCCTTCTCTCTCTCTCTCTGAATGTTACTTAGTTTAAGTATATTTTGCACGTTTTTTTTTTTTGTATCTATCTATCTATCTATCTAATCTAATAATAATAATTTAAAATGTATATATATATAACGATTCACGCTGTTGTTACCTGCCAGCAAGGCTGGCATTACGGTACGGTACGGTTGATATTTATAGCCTATGTGTACGGTACGGAATTACGCAACGACAATTTTACCGAAGTACGGTACGGTACAGTTCAGGTACGGAAAAAATGTGCAAATTCCGTACGTACTACCTTACCTTAGGCAATGGATATATTACTTTTGGTCTACGTTAAAAACAAGGGAACAATATCAATTAATTATTAATAATAATAACCAGTAATATAGCATTTTTTTAACTATTATTATTAGCATCAGCAGCAGCAGCAGTAGTAGTAGCTATTACTATTTTTGTCTTAAGATCAATTTTTTTTTCTTTCTTTATGACTATGACTTGGGTTATGAGTAAATGATTATAATATTGGAGTAATGGGATATCTGTATGTATGGTGGAGTAGTAGAACGATAGACACTGTGATTGATGGTAAATCTACTGTTATACTTGTGTTTAGTTACCTCCTTCGCAAGCTTCATTTGGACTCAGGGCATCAGCCATATGCTTGCATTACGAAGGTGAAGAAGAGATGGCCGTCAAGGAACATAGCTGTCGGCATGGTAGCAGAAATCTGTTTGTCACGCAACTTTTTAACTTTTTTTTTTTTTTTTTTTTAGCAAGAGAGAGCCGCCAATTGCCTACAGATTGGTTTGAATAGGTAACTGGTTATAGTTACTCTATGTGTTACAAATAAAAATTGAGCATTTTTACCGGACATCCAATAGAGTTAAAGCCTTGATTATACCGAAAAATTACAGCAAAATCTCGTACTGATACCAGTCTTCATTACAGTGTTATTGACCAAAAACGTGACTGCACTGTCTGTGAAACCCACAGTAAGAGAGCTTTACCAATTACAAATAAACCTTACCTTTTATTCAGGCTTGGTGTAATTGTCATTTATCTGATATGTTTTTAATTACACCTTTTGAAGTTAACTGTAATTCCATTTGTTTTTTATTTATAATTAATGGTAATTGTTATTGTAATTGCAACTGAAAACTTTATTTGAGATTGTATCCTAGAGCCGCCCTCTTACTTTTCGAGAACTCATCTTGACCAAATGCAATGGAGAGATGTTTTTGAGTCGCTTCCCAATTCATTTATTATATTATTAAGGGAGAATCTTGACAAGCCAGCTACCAATTCTAAAAAAAATTTTATTCCATTTATTTCCTTTTTTTGTGCAAAATGTTTTGTGAACATTTTTTCCAATATTTGAGTTTTGTATTTCAGTATCATTTTCTTATAATCAGCCATAATAATTTTCACCACAATAAACATACTAAAAATTTACTTAGGCAAATCATAGGATGCTAACGATAATTTCTACAGGTCTAAAATATTTTAAGATATGTTTGTTTTGTATTTGTTACTAAAGGTATCATAAGTACAAATTACAATTGTTGCAGAAATTGACTGTAAAAGGAAACCAACTCAAGTATAAAGTCTTGGCAACTATCTGCATTTCTTAAAATTAAATAGGTGTGCGAAATGTTTAATTGAGTAATAACGTTTTATATTATGTTATTTGCTAGCTGTGAGTTACAATTTTGAAATATTAAAATTGTATTGTATTTGATATTGTTCCCCATCTTGTAATGAAGTTGTAACTGTAATTCTATAACAAGTCAGGTAATTATGATTCTAATTATTGTAATAGACATAAAGCAAACGTAATTAATCTCCTAACCTGCTTAATGCTTATATTACATAAGATATGCGACAGTAGCTACTTCATACGAAATGGATGAGCATAAAAATAACGGCAATAAAATAAAAGATTTTTTTTTTTTTTTTTATGTATTACATGGGAGAAAACTGATTAGAAAATTCAGTGATTTTTCCACTGCACTTCGGCTTCTCTCGGGGCACCTGTGAATTGTTCAATATTTAATAAATCGACTTTATCTTTCTCGGGATCCATGGGATTCATGTCTGCACCCTTATTTGGCCAGTCAACCAATTCAAATCCTACTCGATCTAGAAACCAATCCTGGACTATTCTGGCCTTATGGATGGGGCAGCCGTCATGAATGAAAATGACAGGACTAGGTGGAAAGGGATAATTCCGCTGGTGAAGTGAAGGGAGTAAGAAATCCTGAAGATTTTAACGTATTTTCCACTGGGAAACCCTTCAGGCTTGGTGATATCACATATACCATGTAAGGAAATCCAGGCCCACACATTGACGGTTACAAGCCACTCCTGGCAACTACGTAAATGTTCCTCGGTGGTATCTGAAGGAAAACAATCTGAATTTTTTACAATTCCGTAACTGGGAAAAGAAAATGATATATCGTTTGGGGAAATGTGATGCTAAGTAAACAACCACTGCATTAAAGATATGTTTTATTCAATCTATGATGATTAATGCTTATTAAAAGTTTGCCTCCTCCAACCTCTTATACACTAAAACAGCCCGAAAGCAGATTAATGGAATTCACGTAAGAGAGGAACACCACCACCTTTAGTGTTTCAAACAGACAATTAACAATTTATCATTATGAAGATCATACAGAATTTTAAACGTTATCAATGACAGTAATGACCTGAGATGGTTGCAATGCCAGTAACAGCCAATCAATCACTCAGTCCCAGTAATCGTGTGATTTAATATATCACTTTGTTCAGTGATAACGATATCACTGCTACAGCACCCCTATTACACGCTATCAAGTTTGTCACCCAATCATGGCTAGACTGAGGTGTTGTATAAATTTTGATAGGTTATCTGTCCTCTGCTAGTAGTATTCGTTATAGTCTACAAATGAACAGCAACATATGGTTCTCCTGGCGCAGATCGTCGCTCTACGAGAAAGTGGGCTTCCAATACGTGCTGTTGCACAGCGTCTTGACGTCCTCCCTACAGCATTAAATAAATGTAAAAGGAGGCAAGCTTAGACTGGGAAATTGACCGACTTTGGATAGCATTTATTTATTTCATTTATTTATTATTTTTTAAACAATAAACCTTACACAAAACCCGTAAAATCATGAAACCTAAATTATAGTTGCCTTGGTCCTGTTGAACTCTAATAGTGATTCTTTCTCTTTACTTCCCAGAATACCAAATAGCGTTTCCATAAGTAAACAGGCTATAATTAATCTTGATTATCTAGGTATCTGCATGTTAATTACGCATTTCAGTTCGAAGACCTCCACCACGAATGACCACCCGTTAGGATAACGACGACATTCGACGAGCAGCAGAAGACCCTTTTACCAATAATATTGCTATTGTGAACGTCTGGCATTAAATGTTTCGCTATGACGGTGCGAAGACGTCTGCATGAGGCAGGAATACCTCATAGAATTCCTGCCAAGAAGGAATTTCTCGCCGAACGGCATCGTGCTGATAGTCTTGCCTTTGTTCAACAGTTTGTGGGGGAGGATATGGATTTTGGTCCTCGAGTCGTATGCAGTGACGAAAGGTCTTTTACTAGCAGAAGTCACGGCAGGATACATAAGTGAAGACCGAGTAATATAAGGTGAGTTTCTATAATCATTAATAACAGTCAGATTATAATAATTATAAGCAGGGTAATATCATAATCAAAAGATAATAATTTTGTCAATAACCATGTATTTTCCGCTAATTAAATTATATTGCCACGAGAAGTGTGAAAATGAAAAATCTTCATTGAAAACCCCCATTAGTTCTACTATGGCCAGCTTTCAGGCATTAAGCAAATGCATTATTAATGTTATGAATAATGACGTAGGCAAACTTATAATAGCTATAGAGTACAGCCTGTTTACTGAATTAAAGAATATCATATCATAACGGACCGTTGCAGATCAAACTTAATACTATTATAAGTATTAATCCTTGCAGATGAATAAAACATTCTTAACTTATTGCAAGGGTTTCTTACTTAGCATTTTATTTTCCCAAACGATAAAGCATTATTTTCCCTATTACGAAGCAAACCGTAAATTGTTAAAAATAGATTTTTTCCCTTCAGATACTACAGAAGAAACATTTACGAGGTGACCAGGAATGGGCATGTCACAGTAAGCGTGTGGGGCTGGATCTTCTTACATTGTATGGATGATATCACCAGGATTGAGTGGAGGTTCACTGGTGAAAATGCATTGAAATTCTTCAGGATTTCTAACTTCTTTCACTTCAACAGCGGAATTATTCCTCCCCACCTGCTCCTGTCATTTTCATTCACGACCGCTGCCCATCCATACGGCCAAGAATAGTCCCAGGAATCTGTTTTTCAAGGTCGAGAGGATCTGCAATTGCTTGACTGGCCAAGTAAGGATACGACATGAACCTTATGAAAATATTTAGGCTAATTTGGTAAAATGTTGGAAGCCTGAGAGGGAGAGGACCACTGGGAACACAATGGAAGGTCTTCCACAACCAACCACAGATCGTCAGAAACCATGAATCTTCTATGCCTAACAGATTGCAAGAGGTGATCTAAAAGGAAGGTGGCTGGACTTCTCACTAATATTAAAAATAAATGTAAAAATTGAGTATGTATATTTGGATTACCCCATGGCTTTGCCGCTGAACTTCCATGTCGTATGATGTAAAACAAAATCGTAAACAGACCTATGAATATCGTGTAGCTCCAGGTCATGATTATTATAATTTATTTATTAGAAAGGTGAATTTGATATTTCAATGGAGTTCAAATCTAAAGGGAATTTCGCTATCCTGGATTTTTTTCTTTAAAAATTATCTAAAAAGAAGAACCCTAGGACAATATCATCAAACTACATTTCTCCAAATAGCTCTTCCACAATGGACAGGTAAATGACTGAAGGGGCTGTTTAACAGTAGAGACGTCGTCTCTTATCCTCACACGAATGATGATAAGAGCGAAAGGAATTTCTGTCCGTATGACATTAAAACATGTATCACAATTAATATTATTGAAAATATAAGCCAAGTAGATATTGTTTATCCATATCTAATAATAATTATTGTAATGAACGGCGTTTAGGGAATAAACCTCTACAGTATATCAAGAGGTGGGAATAAAAACCTAACCATTGGTGAATACATGAAACCTCTGAATATCAACAATTGTTTATCATGCAAACGAATTAAGTTAACCATATAGGAATGGTTAAAAGTTTGCACCAAGTTTTGGGATCCTTCTTCACTGTCCATTACAAGTTGTGGAATGTTCTCTGACCCTAGTAGTTTCATTTTGATTCCTCAGTAACGTCTAGTCTCCCTCTCTCTCTTCTCTCTTTTTTCATTCTATATGTATTTACAATAAGAGAGAGGAGTTTATCCAATCCTTCTTCCTTGTAAATGTTGTTTTGTAATTCAGAAAAATCTACAAGTACGTATATAATAATTAGGATACAAATACTAAAAACACAGCAAAGGCAGTTAAAGATAAACAAGAAAAATATTTCTTCAAGTGGGCGACGTTTTCGTTAAGGCCGATGACACTTATCCATCCGAGCCTATATTAGTCACTTCGTCCACTCATCGGGGTCGCAACAGGCCCACCTTACCCCTAGGCCCCAACCCATTTCAGTTGTAGCAAAACCAGGCTGAGGACATCGGTACAGCAAAAGCAAGAAGCTTGTCAGTTTGAATTACATTTTAGAATTCCAAAACCTGTAAATGGATGTCACAGGTCTGACCGATCGAGGCACTTGGGGGAAAGACACATTTCTTTGTGATAGGAAGAAAGTCGGTTGAACGAACGCCAAGGTCGGGAGAAAACCCCATCTCAAAGGTATGGCACATATTTTAAATGATTTATAAACAGTTGCCTTTGAAAAGAAAGAGTGTGAAATGTATCTCTTTACTTAATATTGCCTTTGAAAAGAGAGAAGTGTGGAAGTGTATCTCTTTACTTAACATTGTGTTATATATCTTTATTACAGATGGACTCTATACCATGATACATGATACTAGAGATGGGATTCTCTAACCTGACTAATACAATGTAATAATTGACATTTTGGGTCTAGGAGTGAATACTTAGCCAGGAGAGTGGAATGATAACTTAGTAGTTTTTCTTTGTGGGGCAGACTTGGGTTTTTATCACTATGACTTATTAATCATTTTGTTCTATTTTATGTTCATCTGCTTTGGGTAATAAATAGTATATTTTTGTATTTATGAGAGCTTAATAGAGGACGCCCGCTGTCAAACAGGTAAGGGTTTTTCAGTTTGTGTAGTTTTGTCAAAAAGGGGAGGTGTGGTAAGATACATACAAACATACACACACACACACACACACACACACACACACACACACACACATATATATATATATATATATATATATATATATCTTTCTGAGATATGCTCAGAAAGATATGGTTTATAGCTGAATGCGCAATATATATATATATATATATATATATATATATATATAGTATATATATACTATATATATTATATATATATATATATATATATATATACGCCATTCAGCTATAAACCATATCTTTCTGAGCATATCTCTCTCTTTTTCTCTCCCCCTCTAGTAGATATGCTACTAGAATACAACATTCAACAAATAAATCACCTGCCAACAAGAAAGGAAAATACTTTAGACCTAGTATTTGTGAACTAGATGAATTATATTAAAGAAATAATAGTTTATAATGCGAGTATTTCAGACCATAATGTCATAGAATTAACAGTCCATTCCAAAGCAAGTGAAAACAGAGATAAGCAAGAGATGAAAAAGTGGGAAGGATATGAAAAATACAATTTCTACAGTAAAAATATAAAATGGTCAGAAGTAAACTAAGAATTAAACAATGATTGGGATAACATTTTCGTAAGTGATGATATACAGGTTAATACGGAGATATTATATAAAATATCAGAGAAAATAGTGGATAAATATATACCGAAGAAGAAAAGTAAACATCAGTCATGCATACCAAGAGACAGAAGGATCTTGTTCCAGAAAAACAGAAAGTGGAAAAAGTCTTGCAAAAGAAAAGAATGCATGGAAAGTGATGGAACTAAAAAGTAAGATAGAGAATGCAGAACAAAAGATTATACAATCAAAAGAAAATGAAAATTGGGACTTGGAAGAAAAAACCCTAGTAAATATCAAACAAAACCCCAAACTATTGTACTCATATGCAAAAGAGATGAATAAAAGAAGAATAGAAATAGGCCCTCTAAGAATTGAAGGGAGATTAACGAATGAAGAAAAGGAAATATGCTACATATTGGCAGAAAGATATAAGAGAGAATTTACCCTTAGAATTGATAATGAAGATAATGATACAGAAATAAGGGATGAAAATAGTGAATATTTATCAGACATACATATTAATGAAGCCGATATTGTGCAGGCTATTAATTAAATTAAAAATGGAGCAGCAGCAGGGCCTGATGGAATTCCTGATATTTTGTTAAAGAAAGTAGTACATTCTATCGCAAAGCCACTTGCAATATTATTAAGACAAAGTGTAGATACAGGCAAGATTTATGATGAACACAAATTAGCATATATTACCCCTACTTTCAAAAGTGGATCAAGACTAGAGGCAAGTAATTATAGGCCTGTGAGTCTAACATCACATATTATAAAAGTGTATGAAAGGGTAATGAAGAAAAATATTATGAAACATTTAATAAAAAATAATTTGTACCCAGAAAAAGTACACAAAGCCAACTGTTAGTCCACCGTGAGAACATATACAAAATATGAAAAACAGAAAAAAAACATGTGGTTTATCTAGACTTTGCAAAAACTTTTGACAAGGTAGATTATAATATATTAGCGTAGAAAATTAGAAACATAATATAGTGGACAAAGTAGGAAGATGGTTAAAAGAATTTTTACACAACAGAAAACAGATAGTTATTGCAAACGATGAGAAATCGGATGAAGCTAAGGTAATATCTGGTGTGCCACAAGGTACGGTGCTAGCTGCATTGTTGTTTGTTATAATGATTGCAGACATAGACAGTGATATTAAGGACTCGGTAGTGAGTAGTTTCGCCGATAACACAAGAATAAGTAGAGAAATTACTTGTGATGAAGATAGGAACGCGCTACAAAGAGACCTTAACAAAGTATATGAATGGGCAGAGGTAAATGGGATGGTATTTAACTGATGAATTTGAATCAATAAATTGTGGAGATAGAGAAGGAAAGCTATATGCATATAGGGGACCTAATAACGAGAAAATCACAAATAAGGAAGCAGTTAAAGACCTTGGTGTGATGTTGAATAGGAACATGTTATGCAATGATCAAATAGCAATTCTATTGGCAAATGTAAAGCAAAAATGGGAATGTTGTTACGGCACTTCAAAACAAGAAAAGTTGAACACATGATTATGTTTTATAAAACGCATATTCGTAGTCCACTTGAATATTGCAATATGGTATGGTACCCACACTATCAAAAGGATATTGCACAAATAGAGAGTGTACAAAGGTCCTTTACAGCTAGAATAGAAGAAGTTAAGGATCTTGACTACTGGGAAAGACTACAATTTTTAAAATTATATAGTCTAGAAAGGAGAAGAGAACGCTACATGATAATTCAGGTATGGAAACAAATAGAAGGAATTGCCGAAAACATCATGGAGATAAAAATACCAGAAAGAGCAAGCAGAGGTAGATTAATAGTGCCCAAAACTGTACCAGGAAAATAAGGAAAGCACACAGGACATTAATCCACTACGCACCAGCATTGACAATGCAGCATCTATTCAATGCGTTGCCAGCTCATCTCAGGAATATATCAGGAGTAAGCGTAGGTGTTTAAGAATAAGCTCGACAAATATCTAAGCTGCATCCCAGACCATCCAAGATTGGAAGATGCAAAATATACTGGAAGATGCATTAGCAACTCTCTGGTAGACATTAGAAGTGCCTCGCACTGAGGGACCTGGGGCAACCCGAACAAGATGTAAAGTCTGTAAGGTATGGTAAGGTCTCCGCATTCAGCTATAAACCATATCTTTCTGAGCATATATATATATATATCTCTCTCTCTCCACATTCAGTTATAAACCATATCTCACTGAGCATGATCTCTCTCTCTCTCTCTCTCTCTCTCTCTTCAGCAGATACACCTTGGTATGACATAAGCTCTGCATTTACTTCCATAACCGTCTTTTTCTATGAGGACAGCAATGCCTTTGAAGTATTAAACATTACAAATTATTTACCTTCATGATAATAATAATGAATGAAACAGAGAATAACATCTGTTTACTGAATGGATGAAAAATAAGAAGAGAAACTACTCTGGCTGTCAGAGATAAACATCGGCCTTCAACACTTTTTCTGACTAAATTCAGGTTGATCTTCTCATTCAAAGGCCTCCCCAGTAACATCTCCAACATCCCCAGTAACATTTCCATCACAAGAAACATTTTCAACGTCCCCAGTAACATCTTCAACATCCCATTTAACACCTCCAACATCCCAAGAAACATCTTCAATATCCCCAGTAACATTTTCAACATTTCCAGTAACATCTCCAACATTTCCAGTAACATCTCCAACATCCCCGGTAACATCTCCAATATTCCAAGTAACATCCCCAGTAACATCTTCAACATCGCAAGAAACATCTCAACATCCACAGTAACATCTCCAACATTTTCAGTAACATCTTCAACATCGTAAGAAACAACTTCAGCATCCCCAGTAACACCTCTAACATCCCCAGTAACATCTTCAACATCACCAGTAACATTCTTAAGATACCCAGTAACATCAACATCACAAGAAACTTCTCTAACATCCCCAGTAACATCCTCAACATTCCAAGTTACATCTTCAATATTCCAAGAAACATCTCTAACATCCCCAGTAACATCTCCAACATCTCAAGAAACATCTCCAACATCCCAAGAAACATCTCCAACATCCCAAGAAACATCTCCAACATCCCCAGTAACATCTCCAACATCCCAAGAAACATCTCTAACATCCCCAGTAACATCTCCAACATCCCAAGAAACATCTCTAACATCCCCAGTAACATTTCCAACATCCCAAGTAACATCTTCAGCATCCCCAGTAACATCCTCAACATTCCAAGTTACATTTTCGATATCCCAGTAACATCTCCAACATCACCAGTAACATGTCCAACATAGCCAGTAACATCTTCATCACCACCAGTAACATGTTCAACATCCCCAGTAACATCTTTAACATCCCCAGTGCCATCTCCATCATCCCAACTGACATCTCCAACATACTAAGTAACACTTTCAACATCCCAAGTAACATCTCCAACAGCCCCAGTGCATCTCCAAATCCCCAATAAAATCTTCAACATCCCCAGTTACATCGACATCCCAAGTAACATATCCAACATCCCTAGTTCATTCACAACACGCAATGTTTCAGGGACTCATAACTCGTTCATCTCTCTCTCCTCTCTCTTAAACAAAATGCGATATTTCGAGCAATAATCACTCGCTCTCTTCTCCTCCCTTTCATAAATGCAAATAAATAAATACATAAATAAATAGATAAATAAATGAATAAAAGGTTTTGCTCCAAGTGTCCCCCTGTTCAATCCATTAGTTTAAGCATTGTAAGACATTTCAGTCATCCGGGAGACAGTTGAGTGAATCTGGATTATCAGCTACTATGAAGAGGATCAAATCATAGTTCCTTTCATAGCTAAGAAAACATCAAGTTAGAATATACAGAAAAAACAAATAAATGGCTTAGTCATCGTCGTGTTATACACTGATGACCATGGTATAAATGTAAAATATGGGCTTGAAAAAAAAATAGATATAAACTCGGAAGAAAAATGCCAATTCACGAGCATGCTTGGCCAATTCCCAGTTAGAGTTTGAACCCCATAATCTCAGTGCAATCAACTAACCCTGTCAAGCTACCCATTCACACTGAAACCTCTAGACGGGGAGGATAATTCTTTTGTTTGTTTGTTTTTTTCTGTCGAATAACCTTAAGAACTATAATAAAGTTAATCATGAATGGCATTAAAAAGTTTGTTACTTCTCTTACTACGATTCAGTCATAATTAACAACAAAAAGAAATTGACATTAACCTCCATGAAAATGAAAAGTTATAGCAATCTCAGGAATGGCGAGGAGAGAGAGAGAGAGAGAGAGAGAGAGAGAGAGAGAGAGAGAGAGAGAGAGAGACTCTTTAGAAATTACCAATTATACGCAGCCAGTCCTCAGCCATCCTAATATGCACATGAAGTGAAATCAAATTAAGATTTTTTCAGCCGATTTCCCTCAATAGCAGAACTGAAGAAAATTAAATTAGAGCGAGATAAAGTGACTGGGGGCTCACAACGTGAAATGGCTTCCGTATGAGAGAGCAATCTATTTCGGCTTCATTTGTGAATCCGTTATGTTTAAGCCGACCCTATCTCTCTCTGTCGTCTCTCTCTCTGTTAGTGATATGGTGTACCCTTCCCCCCTGTATCTCTCTGACAGCATTATGGCATACCTATCGCTCTCTCTCTCTCTCTCTCTCTCTCTCTCTCTCTCTCTCTCTCTCTCATAGAATTATGATATCCCACCACACCTCTCTCTCTCTCTCTCTCTCTCTCTCTCTCTCCGTCTCTCATGGCGTTATGGTATACAAATTACTATGGCTTAGAAAAGAATTAGAAGTCAATTTCTATGTACTTTTTACTAAATAGATTTTGCAATTTTGTCTTTATATAAATTTCTTAATAAACCACCTGTCATAAGATAGTTACGTTTGTACCATTAAAATAAGTTTTAAAAAGTGAAAACAGCGACTAGATAGGACTGATTCCTGCACAAAGCAATGATATTCTTTTCCTGCAAGAAACAACTTGGTTTGTATTGTTTGTATGGTGTTATTGCGTTGCATGGAACCAGTGGTTATGCAGCAACGGAACCAACGG
>NC_087215.1:15174965-15180211 GCF_015104395.2 Macrobrachium nipponense | reverse complement strand
CTAAAAATATCAGAAAGAGCAAGCAGAGGTAGATTAATAGTGCCCAAAACTATACTAGAAAAATAAGGAAGGCACACAGGACATTAATCCACTACGCACCAGCATAGATAATGCAGCGTTTATTCAATGCGTTGCCAGCTCATCTGAGGAAGGGTATATCAGGAGTGAGCGTAGATGTGTTTAAGAATAAGCTCGACAAATATCTAAACTGCATCCCAGACCATCCAAGATTGGAAGATGCAAAATATACCGGAAGATGTACTAGCAACTCTCTGGTTTGACATTAGAGGTGCCTCACACTGAGGGACCTGGGGCAACCCGAATGAACTGTAAGGTCTGTAAGGTAGGTCTCTCTCTCTCTCTCTCTCTCTGCCTTCCTCCCATCCCCTTTGTCTCCTTATCTCTTCTTGGAAGAGAAATGGTGTTTTGTCTGAATCTTCATTGATACCATGCTCTGGGGATCTGTAGAGCAAAGATGTCTCTCAAAGTAAATAGTGGCCATAGGGCATTGCTGTAATGGTTTATTATAATATATATATATATATATATATATATATATATATATATATATATATATATATATATATATATATGTGTGTGTCTCTGTGTGTGTGTGTGTTTTTATGTTGTATGTGGTATGTGTGTGTGCGTGTGTATGTGGAATTGGAAATGTGTGGATATCGACAATCCCGAAGGCAGAGTTTACCATAAGCATTATCTCTTAATTGTCCAGATTCACCTTTGGTATTTGGAAATCTGCAAAAAGAAAAGATAAAAACACCAAAATCCCTGTTTAGTCATTTTAACCTTTTGTTCTGGAATGCAGTTTTGGGATCGCCGTAATTTAACGTTATTTTGGGTGTTGTTCTGGAGCCTGTAATGTGCTGTATAAATGCCATTCCCCATGATGTAGCTTGGAATTTTGTGACGTTCGACCCTCATCATTTTTGGATTAAAAGCGCTTTTCTCTCTCTCTCTCTCTCTCTCTCTCTCTCTCTCTCTCTCTCCCTCCATTTTAATGTTAAACCTTGAAGCAGCAGCCATGAGTTCGTGTTACTTTGATTAAAAAAAAAGACACACAATTCGTAGTTTTCCCTAATTAAGGTAGTGTTTTGCTGCTTGCTTTATAAATTATGATAACGCATTCCTGGCTCTGGAATTATTGCAGCAGATATCAAATTTTAGCCACTGCAGTTTCATCCCATATTCCTCAATAACGTTTTTGGGATTATTCAGTTTTTTTCATTTTTCTTTATGAGTCTTAAAATGTTCACCTAAACTTTCATTTTTATCTGTTGAATGGCGACTGATACACAAATTAGGACGTATTCTATTTCGTACTTTATTTAGTTGTTAATGAAGCTTATCTGCTTTTGTGATGACGCAGTGTCAGAAAGATGAAAGGGTCTGCAGGCTCATGATGTCAATGGATAACATGTGACCTTAGAGTTTCGCAGTTCAATGGGATGTCATGGATCTCTCTCTCTCTCTCTCTCTCTCTCTCTCTCTCTCTCTCTCTCTCTCTCTCTCTCTCAATTGATTTATGAAATGCAATATAAAATTATTTTTTGTATTTATGCTTAGTGGTTAATGATGAGCGACCAACGAAAAATAATCGATATACGGATAAAATTAGTTGAGTCGTCTTTGACTCCAGCCACCCCCGGCCGCCTTCACCCTCCCACTGCCCCGGCCGCCTCTCCCCTCGGCCGCCTCCACCCGCCCGGGCCACCCCCCCCCCGGCCGCCTTTCTCGCCCCCCCCCACCCCACCCCCCCGCCCCATTCATAGTTATCCTGTTACTCGTATAAAGTTTTTTTTTCTTTCTTTTCTTCTATTCTTTTTTTTTAGCCTGAAACTCTTGTTTCTTCATCAGTTGCTTTCCCGTTGAGATGCTCTGTATCGTAATCGTAAATAGAAGAAAAAGGGGTGATCATACACGGCAAGTATTATTGCATAATCATGTATTAGAACAATCTATTCAGTTCAAGTTGACTTAACAGTAGTTGTCTTGTCTGATTGACAATGCACCTCACTTTTCACGTTACACGACTGAAACGCAAGCAGTATCCAAGCAGACATGTTACTTCTATGAAGTCAAGATGAAGCTGTAGATTCTGAACATAAAATTGAACTGTCTGAGGGCAAGTAAGTGACTCAGTAAGTATTGAGACATCTTACTGACGTCAAAAAATACATCGTCTTGTGCCGTCTTTCAAAACACTCTTTTGCTAATGTACTTTTTGAATTGAATGCATTCCTAATACCCCATACTTCCTCAAAACTTAAGCATATTATTGAATGTATGATCATATAATCATAGTTGACTCCACCGATATCATTATATTTTATCATTTTATTATCGTTTTTATTGCTTCAAACCCATCATGGAGCAAAAGTGAGTGAGAGAGAGAGAGAGAGAGAGAGAGAGAGAGAGAGAGAGAGAGAGAGAGAGAGAGAGAGAGAGAGAAGGGGTCCCTGCCAAAATAGAAGAAGGGTAAGGCTAAGAATATGTATTTTTATTATACATTTACGTTGTGCATTTTCATTATACATATACGTAATATATTTTCATCGAACGCAAGGGTTATAGTGATGAGGAGAAACTGCAAATCAGAATTGTCGCAAAACAATCCGATCACCGACAAAGGAACTTTGTAAGTGAGTTCCGAAGATTAAAAGAAAACCGAGGAAAAACGCGAACATTTCCGCCTTGTTAACTCCTCGAGCCACTCTTCTCGCATTTCCCAGAAGAAGTGTAAACAACTCGAACCAAAATGAGTTTAGACATTTCAATCAACAACGAAAATAAAAGGTTCTTTTTCGGAGAAAGAACGACAAAGAAGCAAGAACAGCGGAAACGAAAAAAAGTAAAGACTACAATGGAAAATGAAATTGAGAGTTCGTTCCGGCGATTTAAAGTGTTGTGTTTGCTAAAGAATTTCAGTAATGGTTCGCTTTTCCGTTGCACGATTGTTTACGCTGGATGTTTCGGCAAAATGTAAAGAGCAAATCACACTGTGCGTTGTCAGACGTTTTTAGCTCCAAATCTGCAGGATTACTGACACACCTCACACAAAATGGAGGTTAGGATTGTAAGTAGGGGTGGGGTGGGGTTGCTTTTATTATCTGTAACAGCAGTGTGTCTATAGGAAGATAACTGGGTCTTGAATATCCATTGCTTCATATATTATAGCTAAACGTTCTCCTTCCAACGAATATTGTGTCTCTCTGCTTTTGCTGCTGTGTTCACCAACTCGCCAGATTTTATTTCTTCCCATAGTTACATGACTAAAGTCATGTAACTCAGGGAAGAAATGTGTTGCTATTTGTCATATACCTGGGCCACTTCCGGTGTCAGTTTGGCCTTATGTCAAATTCATATCTTGCCGATGCCGAATCACAGCGCTAATGTTCGAACGGTAATGATGACCGTTTTGATTTCCTTGTGAGGTGTGAACGGGTTTGGCTCAAAATAACTTCATTATTTGCTGAATAAAGCAAAACAACTTGGCGTATATTGACCAGTGTTGTTATGCAACCCATTCAGTTTTATGAGTAACCCATTGAAAATAATTTTCCTATCTTTGGCAAGAAGGGGGAACTGCAGTAACATGCATGGCAGTTTGGTACTTGCGTTCCCACATCATAAGGCCCATTTATGATTCTAATTTGACATTTTCGAATTCACCCTTGGCCACAGTCCGAAAGAGAAACAACAAAAACAAGAATCATACGAACAACACACAATAACATGAAAGCAACAATACATGATGAGGGTATCCTAAGGAATAGAGGGCTCTTTCACATAGCAGAACCGGGACTCCCGAGCGAGTTCTTCAGACCTGTCAGGAAGTTTGGGAAATGAAATCCAATACTGAAAGATCTGTGAAGAAGAGTCGTGGGATGATTCTTTCCTTGCCAAAGTCTATATGTCACTCGTGTCACACTCAATGGGAAAGTTGTCGAGGAGTGAAAGAGAATTGGAGTTATTTGAAGGGGAGAAGACTATGGGCAATGGGACACACACATATTCATATATATATATATATATATATATATTATATATATATATATATATATATATATATATATATATATATATATATATTGGTGCGTGTTATGCGTGCTATTGTGTGTGTTAATGTATATGTATACTTTCAAAATAAATATATTCAGGAGTAATCATAAGAATTTCATTGAATTTATCTGAAAAAAGTGAGGCAATATATGTTCTTTCGTGCATTATGTTCTGAGAGTAGTCGAAACATATATTATAACACTTCTTGGAGTGTCATATAACATGGATTGATGTATGCATACGAATATAGCTCTTTGTTCTAGATCAAAATAATGTAACTTATTTTATTCATGTTTGAAAATGTAATTATTCTAGCCCGGTTGGCATGATGCAACTTTGCAATTTTATGAATGAATTAACATTGTAATTACTATCAGTGAAGATCAAAGCTGCAATGCATATCCATTTGGTGGCTGTAGAACAACGACAAGTAATTATATCAAAGGGGTTGTTCGTCTCATAAAATATCTGTGACGAGATAGCGTTACGTTTCCTTGGAGTGAAAAAGACCATTATAGTTTTATCAAAGTAACAGTGGCATTTCGGTAATGTTACAATGCAATGGAATCCATTTCTGTCAGGTAAATGTTCAGCGAGAACTAAACCTTGTCATTGAATCGGTGTGACGTAAATCGCTGTCCTTACAATAACGAAACTGTCGTACTGGGATTAGTTCTTGCAAAACATGTTGCAATAATCAATGCTTTTACCAAGTAGCTTTATAATAACTCTCTGGATACATTCGTCGCTCGTTCCTTTCTCTAAACTTTCTTCCACGGTCAAGATTCTTTGGCAAAAAGTTCATGAAACGACGACAATCTTTTATCACGAGCGCATATCTCCATTACTTCGTAATCCGGGACGACGAAACGGATTTTGGAATTTCAGGTCGCTTCTTTGCAAATGGATTACGAAGTTATTCTGGGTTTCAGTTTACCTCGGCATTCAATGAACGGATGTCCTTTTAGCGGAGAGAGAGAGAGGAGAGAGAGAGAGAGCGAGAGAGAGAAGAGAGAGAGAGAGAGAGAGAGAGAGAGAACGTTTAAAGTTTGTGGTAGTTCCATCGTCCACTGAGTTTGTGTTCTGGGGTTATTTTCATTGCTTTATTTCCGGCCCTTATTATACGCCATCTGGTACAGAGTTTCCAGAAGTGAAGCCTTTAACAT
>NC_087215.1:15157465-15172465 GCF_015104395.2 Macrobrachium nipponense | reverse complement strand
TGTCAGTGGTGACCAGTAATTACCCAACAGCAATTCTTTATCGATCGAGATTTTCTGGATGTTTATCTCAAAGATAAATAATCTACTAAATGATTTTATCGCCATTGCTTTCATGTGTATCATCGTTTTAAGATTGAAGTTGTACCTTGAACGGCCATGTAACTCAAAGACTCTCTCTCTGTCAAAAATATAGACTTTTAACTAACATATCCTCGTATATCGCTCTGCCAAATTCAAACCTAATTTTGCTCATATGTTGATAGCAATATCAACCAATTTCTAATATATTTGGTTACATCATTGTTTCATTATTACTTCATGTCATGTTTTAAGCTGTTTTTACTCATTGTTTCATAATTTCACTCGTTCCAAAAGTTGCATCATTTGTCGAGACGTAAGAAATGTAACGAACAATAATTGAGCATTCCTAAAGTGTCCTTGAGTCTTAGCTAATCAGATACCGTTCATTCTTTCAGTGCCTATCATTGGTTGAGAGCTGTCCAGAAATATTTCCTCAAGACACCAAAGAAGTCACAGGGTTTAGTCGGTTTGTGTCCTTCAAAGTGATTGCAATATACAGGAGCCCCCCCCCCCCCCCCCCCCCCCCCTTTTTTTTTTTTTACCCCCCCCCCCCCCCCCCTTTTTTTTTTTAGTACTTGCCATACTCTCCACTGAAGGTGAGTAGCTTTTATTTTAATGCTGCAGTATACTACAGATTTTTTTTCCGTTTAGTTTAGGCATATAAGGTTGAAAGGGCTATAAGATGTTAAAACCTTGTGTGTTGGTTTATGGACAGTACTACGTTCACTGACGTCTGTAAATTGTCTGTTTTTTAGTGGAAGCAACAATATTTCGGGAGCGATAAGTTAGAACCCTTTTTGTGCGTTTAGTGTGCATTTGTTTTTTTAAAGTAGTTACAGCCATAAGTCTGAGAAAGTTTGACTTGAAAATTTTAAGGTGTCGATGGAAATCTTGCTTATTTTCCTCGACAACAAAAACTCCTCGTGCAGATACTGTGATTGTAAAACCTGAAGGCATCCCTGCCTCCTCAGGAGCGTTTGACCTCATTAGTCGAGCTGACGATCCTCGCTCAACCCATCTGTTGGTCCATTGGTCACGGGGTTGTTGTAGATGTAGACTGTCTGTCCAGTAATGTATTTTCGGGAAACCAAATTAGTTGCCGCGTAGTTATTATAAATTTAATTGTGGATATTGATAAGTGATTTTTAAGTACTGTAGAGCTACTGTCCCAGGCAATTAGTTTGCTTAAGTAAAAAATGTTCATGATCCATTAAAGTGATTTAAAAAAATAAAATTGATGACAGTTACAGAATATATTGGGGACTTTTTATGTTTGGTATGCTTGCTTGCTAGAGTTTTTCATTTTCATTTAAAATATGTAAGTCTTAAGAAATACCTCATAGATTTCGAGACTTTGTTCTTTATAGTTTTCTAAGTATTCATTATTATAAAGCGAAGGGTTTGAGATTCAACTTAGTGCGCTGTGTTTAACATGTCCTTGGTGAGGTGAAGATTAGGGTGATATGTTACGAACCCTGAGCATGTGACAAATTTTGATGATTTTGAATGTAGACCGTTGAGATTTCTGGATTGTGCAGGTTTCTCCAGAAGTTTCGATTTTATTGGTTAAAACTGCGACATGCTTTGAACAGTTTTAGAACCTGGTTTCTTCGACTTGGTATAAAGCATGATACATTTCGTTCAAGCCAACATGAGTCTACCACAAAGCTTTTATACTTAGCGCTCTAGACTGAAAAATCTAGTTGGCAATTTTTACCAATAGGTTTTCATATTCTTCCAGGTTACTTACTCCAGATCCAAGGCAGTTTCTTCCATTTAGGCAGTCTCCTCTTTGGTCGCCAAGCCTTCGTTTTACTCACTTGTTCCATTCTCCTCTGCTCGTAGGAAATTAAATGTAGATTGTACAGTGGTGGGTGAGATTCCTCCAATCTAACTGGTAAAATTTGAAGTGATACATTTGTGTAACTCTTGTCTTGAGCATTTTAGGAAAAAACACTAATCATGTATGTTCATATTCAATGAATAGCACATTTTAGCAGAACTATCATTAGTGCGCTAATTTTCAGGTGTTATTAAAGTAACCAAATAAATATTCTAGGCTCTTCCTGCCTTTTATATTTAAGTGCCTTTACCAAAGAAGCAAGAAGCAGTTTTATTTTGCCTTTATCTGCCTTTTAGAGTGTTTACTTTTCATGTTGCTTATGTAAAACAGTGTACATTGAAATGGGTACCGAGGAAAAATATGATTTGGTGTGGAACTAGATTAATATGCGGAATAGTTTTAAAGAATTTTACAAAGCCGAGTAGTCTTTTAGGACAATCGAGCATTTGAATGTCCAAATTCTTTGCCATGTCAGTTTTGTGAGGACAAGCCAGTTCAAAGTTTAAGTAATGAGAATGGTTATTTGTTGAAATGTAAAAACCATCTTTTGCAACGGCCACTCTAATTTGAATTTAACTATTCAGCTATACGTATTAGATTAAGCATTCAAAACTCCAACAAAATGCTTAATTAAAAAAAAAATGTTCCACCTAATTACTCCTGTGTCCACCCACTTTTCAATTGGATTTAAGTCCATAAATTACCTTGACGTAAGCAAAATTATAATTTTGAGAAAAAAATTAATATAAGGTGATCCAAATTCGTTAGTGTGAAACTGAATAGTGCTTACTGTAGTTTAAATATTTTTGTAGAGTAAATAAATGTATACATAGAATTATAATATAATTTTGATCTCTGTATCTTTATAACAGAATTTATTATTTCCAGGCTGACCAGTGAAACTGTATCGGAAGATAGTTCCATGAAGTCTTAAGCTAAGGAATGCAACTGGACAGAGCTTTGCACTGTTAGGAATTCACAAAACAGTGACTCCGAACGTATGTTTTTTTTTTATATAGATAACAGAAGATAAAATCATTCTTTTTAAACTTTTGCCGTTGGGAATCTTGTGCGTTCACCCAAATGGTTGATATATTGTAGTCAATGTAATTTAGGTGAAGATATTAGCCAACGAAACTGTTTTTATGGATTAAATTTTAAATCTGAAGGTTTTGACAATATGGTAAGGCAATAGGTGATAAACTTTTGCTATGGACAGCCGGAACTAATTAAAAGGTTTTGTAAAGATGTTATCAGTGGGATTTTTAACAACCAAGAGTATAACTATTTAATTGACTGCCACTTAGGTTCGAAGCTACTTTCAAATAGCAGAGTATTTTTGTTGCAAGAAGATTGATTGTATTGGCTTGTGAGGCTTTAAGTTTAGTGTTTTTTCCCGAAAACTAGGAGCGTAATTGCCAAGTAGTAATTGCATTTTCCTAATGTATTTACCATGATCTCATTCTAAATTTATTCTAAAATTATAGATAATGACTAAATGCTTCACCTTAGGCCACTGGGATTTGGGCTAATGGGAGACATAGGCCCATGTGTTCTTTAGTACTTTATTAACGATGTTAACCTTTTTCTTTAAATAGTAACATAAAAATAAAGTATAGCTGCTGGTTTAAATTTTTTTGTTGAATCGAAAACTTTTGTAAAAAGAATTACAAAATACACTGGCAGAAATTCTGACCTGAGCTGTGCAAGATCGAAACAGTGTCCGTTAGAGGCTTGGTAAGTTTTCAAAAATGGTTTCCAATTCAGAATTAGTGGTTAGTTATTGTCCTCATGTTTTTGGGGGATTATTTTTACTTGCACAAATGTAATCTGTGCGAGGTTAATAAAAAGATAAAATAAAAACCTGGAAATTTCCTTGACCTTTTTCAGGAGGCAGTTTTAGGCTCCACAGTTTAATATAAATGAAAGTAATGTCTTTACTCGGAAAGTCAAAATCTGAGAAAAAGGCTCTTGAAGATTAGTGATTGTTAATGGAGATTCTGGGTCGATCTTACTCAGGACGGATTGTATGCAACAGTGTTTTCAGCATGTTTTCCTACAGAGCTGTTTACTTCTAGAGTAAAAGGTCTATTCAATCTAATATCTTAGTGTTACTTTCCAAATAATAACCACAGAATTGCCACCAGCTGAAGAAATGATTGAGCATAAGGCCAAGACCAGTGAGAAACTGGAGTCCTATTCAGACTGGCCCATCGTTTCCTTTCAATGCCCCCCCCCCCCCCCCCCCCCCCCCCCCCCAATTCTAACTTCTGAGAGAAAAAACTTATGTATATTGAAGTAATTTGAAAGATTCGACCTCCTTACTCCTTTTGTTTAGTGTTTCATTTAGCGCAAAGCTATGTGGTCTTGAAAGCTTCGTAAACATTTCATAGATCTGCATTTCCTCATTTGTAGGTAGAAAAATCAGTAGTGCAATCCAGTCTGATCGTTCTCTTCAATCACCAGCCACTTGGTTACAAAATGTATGGGAAGGGCCAGTAGTGAAGGTGACCAGTTTGTATTAGACAAAATCAACAGTAGCTGTTCGTGAAAGTGTCATTTTGAAGTTTAATTGGAAATTTCATTGACGTGGATCCTTAACGGTTATTTGGACGCTGTCAAATGTATTGGCGTTATGAATGAGGTTTAATATTTTTTAAACCATCGAGGATGAGAATACCTAATATTTACATCGAATAATAAAGAGCAATGCATTTGATTAATCAAATTAACTCTGGTCCCCTTTTGGTATATTCACTATTATTCCTAGTTCCAATTATCAGACCGTTAACTCTTCCTGCCGTGCAAAGTAGTCTAGTTAGTATGCTATGTCATTTTGGCGTCTGCTAAACTTTATTAAATTCGATATCAAAGATTTGTTGGCCCTTATTGAAACCTGGATGTTGCCCCAGTCTGCAGCTACTGATAAGGTTTCCGTAACGACAAATCCACAAAGATCTTAAACTGCTACACATTCGTTCACCTTCAACAATTCTGTTTTGCAGTAAATGACTGGGTATTGTTAACGTTTTGTTTGGGCTTTTTCACTGTAAAGCAGACTTGCTTATCTATAATTTAAAAATAATTAACAGGTATCTGCGCATATTAGTTAGTCCTACCATACTAAGTTAGTATATTGATGCATATCGAAGATGCATCATGAAAATTGAATGGTTATATATGGTAGTTAAATGGCGTTTACTACATAGCGCTACTCTTTGGAACGACTTTGCTTAAAGCAATTCAAAATAGAACATTGAAACACTAGAGAATACATTGCGCAATGAGTCATAAAATGAAAATAATAAAGCAAAGGAATAATTTTCTGTGCCATATGCCACTTGGCTTGGCTTACATAATTTAATCTCACCTAGACGATTATGCGTTTTTGCTTCGAGGAACTAGGTTTGCTTAGATTAACGCTCGCTAGTTTCGTTCTTTTCAAAAGTAGTTTACTTTTTCAGTTTTTGTGGCCTTTGATGATAAAAGAAACAAACAATTAGGTGGTTATTTTTAGTAATGAACTGTGATTCTTGAACTAAGGAATTTTAGAATGTATGCAGTGCCTGCATTTCAGTTTGGCTTTCAAACATCAGAGAGGTTAGACGTAAGTTTCCAGATGAACTGTTGTTGTGGTATGCCTTCCTTCCAAGTATTTGTTTGCGGTGTGTTTGGAGAGAACATTAGTTTTTACTCATTTGCTCATGCTGAAAATTTGGCAAATCGAAAGGTTAATTTTTTGGCTGTTGGTGTAACTCAGAATTGAACCGAGCTGCTTGTGTCTAGCAAAATTCATTAATTGAATGAAGAAACCATATATAACCACCTATCTTGCATTGAAAGTAGTCAAATTGTCAATTTTTTTTAATAACCGGGAGTAAGAGACTAAAGTTAATTTTTGTGTGCTTTGCATTAAGAACTATTTCCCTTCACCAGATCGAGTACTATTTGGTTTTGATACTTTCACATGATATATTTCACATTACAAGATATATGCACTAAGTTAATTTCTTATTGACTAAAGATAAATTTTCTCAACTTTTCATGGACAAAGCCCAAAAGTTTCAGATTAGTTTTTCTAGTGTGGTTTTTACCAAGGTCAAAATTTTGTTTTAGTGTACAAACATTTTGCTTGTTTTACAGCTGGTGTCCTGTCATCGTCCACAGTTTAGGGGGTAACTAATGAATGTGTGTTTTGCAGCTAGTTCCTCTGTATGGAGTGTAGAATTGTATACAAATGGCCAAACTCCACGGGGAAGGAAGGCTGTTGAAATGCTCTTCAACCCCCACCCCCTTTTTCTTTGTCGGAAATTACTTTTTTCATTCCATTTTCGTAATCACTTTCATCTTTCAGCAGAAGGGCTCTGACCATTCCGACAATCATTTTGATCCTTGAAGAATTGAGACATGGGCTGTATCTGATTTCTTTCTAATGAAGTAAGAAGACTCGGAGAGCAAGACCCTCAGGTACAGTAGTAGTCTTTGGTTTATTTTACGGGATAAAATAAACCGTATAATTGGTTTATTTTACGGGATAAAATAAACCGTATAATTCTATTTGTATACTGTAAAACTCAATTGGTAAATTTTTTAATAAACAGGATAAAAATAAGCTAAATCAATTTGTAACTTTTAATAAACAGGATAACTTTTACGAGTAAATGTTTTAATAGACGGGATAACTTTTACAAGTAAACACAGCTAATACTTGCTTTTCTTTTCAGGTCATAAATTCTTCAGCTGAAATACCAAGAGCCTTTACTGAATACTTCGTGCTTGTCATCATTCTATACTAGTGGATGAGGATAGTGAGGTACAAGTTTCCCACCCTACTACTGTACGTCCTGGGAAACAGTCTTGTTTCTTCGGCCTAAAAGAACATCATATTTGCTTCAAATTGCATTAGAAGTGCTGCAAAACATGTTCCTGTCAAGTGCGTCTCTGGACATCGTAGCAGGAAGATGAAGTGCTGCAAAGCATGATGTTCCTGTTAACTGCATCTGTGGACATTGTAGCAGGAAGAAGTGCTGCAAAACTGTTTGTCAACTGAAACCGTCAACTGCACATTTGGACATCGTAGCAGAAAGACTTGAAGTGCTGCAAAGCATGGTGTTCCTGTCAACTGCAACTCTGGAAATCAAAGATTTCCAAGTTCTACAAAAAGCAGCAGCTAACACTACCACTGCCCGAGATGAACATTTCAGCTAAAACAGCATCGTTTACGACCATTGAATGAGAATTATGAAGCATATGCTAACAAACTTTCTCAAGAGCTGTTAAACCAAGACTTCACAGACGCATTTCACCTTTGCCTGTATGATAATACTACAGCCGAGAATGATCACATATGTCGAGGTTTCTTAACCTATACTGGAAGTGTTCTGACCTGCAATTCTACTTCTAACATACATAGAACTGCTGCCTAGTAAAATCTTATTAAGATTTCGACTAGATATTTAGTATATATTAACCTGAAGACATCTCAGCTGCTGTTAGGATCCTTTCCATATGCTGAGAAAAGCTCCTGCAATCTTTGAAAATCTCACTACACTATCTTCGTCAAGAAACTCTGATGTCATCTCAGATGTTACACTTCCTATCTATATATGCTGGGGAAATCTGCTGTGATTTTAAAACGCTTCGGCTGCTATAATTCCCTGTACTTCAGTCTGAAGTCTTCTCTTACGCAAATGAGGTATAGAAATTGAAATGTGATTTTTGGACATTTTAACTTCTCCACCTTCCACATTCTAGGAAACTTCCCTGCAACCTTGGGGTATCTCAGCTACTACACCACCTTCCGTATGCTTGGAAACTCTCCTGTGATTTAGAACTTCTCGTCTATTTACACTTTCCGTATGATGGAATACACTGCTGCTACACCACCTTCCATATAAGTATCTGGAAGCTCTCTTGTGTTTTAAGACACCTCGCCTATTACACTTTCCATATGCTGGAAACTTTGCTGTGGCTATGGATACTCAACTGCTGCACAATCTTCACTGTTGTGACCCTGAGATACTCTGTTACACCACATTCCCATATGCTGGGAAACAGCTGTATTTTTAGGACATCTTGCCTATTACACTTTCCGTATCCTGGGAAACTATGTTGTGACCTTGGGATGCTCGGCTGCTACGCCAGTAGATCTTTTCTATCACATGACTAGTTGCATCTTCATTTCCCAGTGCTGTAAACTTTGGTCTTGATTACAGCCACCAATATTTTCTTTTGTGTTCTGGTAACTATCTTCCTGCCATCATTTAGTCGAAACTTGCTCCGTGATCAGTAGAAAGGAACTGCAATAACTTCTTAACATTCAGGCAAACTTGCCTCCTTATTGGTCTCATCTCTCTGGAGTACCTGCGATTCCTACTTGGCAGCTGCTGTATCACCCTTTCCAGAGCTAAAAACTTTCTCGTCAATCACTTTTCTGACAACGTACATAAGCTTGTGCTATTTTCGGTCTTACAGCAATTCCTCACTCTTATTAGTAGAACAGAAGCCATCCCAAATTCCTGAAAGTATGAAAATTTATCATTAGAAATCAAAGTCATGTATAGATTATTCATATTGTAAATAGGTTGGTATAGTGTACAGTTTATAAATACAATAAAAAATAATTTCGAATAAAGTGTTTATATTGCATTCAATGTTAGTTTGCGAGAGTTGAGTCTCTCAAATTAATCTAATTACACATTGACAAATTTAAAAAAAATTTGTGAAAGCAGCCCGAATCAAAGTTACTGTAGTCCACTATATGCTTAAAGTTGATAAAAAATATCACAAAACTAATAAAACTAAAAATTACCACAACAAACATTTCTAAATAGTAAAATACATACATAAAAAATGTATAATGGTACAACAAAACTGTTAAGTACTAAACAGTCTTTAAACAAAACCTGCCAAATATTTTTTCAATTATGAAGAAGTACGTGTACTGATAATGATACTGACAAATGTACAAATAAAAAATAAAAAAATGTGCCTCACAAAGTAATTTGAAAGTAAAAAACATCACTGACGTTTTCTATAACAAACCACTGCCAACAAAGAATTGAAGTATGTGTACAGACAATCGGTATAATGATACTGACAAATGTACTAAAAATGGGTAAATATCAAACAACTTTTGAGAGATTGGCAGAAAAGTAAATGCAAGGTAAAAACATCACAAACCACTACCAGCAAAGTGAAGTATGTATATAAATAATAAATGATATACGTACTGACAAAAAAAAAAGCAATGATAGACTGACAATCAATGATATATATGTATTGAAAAAAAATCAATGATATACCTACTGACAATCAATGATATACGTACTGACAAGACAAAAGAAAAGAAAATGTGCCTATAAAACACCTTAAAAGTGATTGTAAAAAAAAAGTTTGTTAGAAAGCTTGGCACAACTTAAAAGTAAATGCAAGGCAAAAACATCACTGACAACTATAACAAACCACTACCAACAAATGTTAAATATGTACCGCTATTTAAATTTGCCGAGTGTTTACATTTTACATTTTTTACTGACAAAACAAATTCTATGTAATTTTTGTCAAAAGAAAAAATACGTCCTCTTTTTACTTTGATAGATTAATAACAGATTTTGAACTAATTACTAGAGAAGTATTCTCTCCCCCCTATTTCTCTTTTAAATCATCGTACAAATAATAATAGAGAAATACACTTGAAATTTGTTTTCAGTTGAACTATAATGAAAATGTACTATAGTTCCTTTATTGAAGAAACTGGTAAAAAACTGTTCATACAGTTTTACATAGCTGGCATCCCTCCCATTATGTAAAAAAAACTGAATATGGATAATTTGCTTCGTGGACATCATTAATTCAAGATAGGCAATATATAACACAAGCTGTAATATTATGGCAAACTATTGTAACAGTAAAATTAATTTTAAAATATTAAAGGGATAACCAAAACGTCTACAGAGAAATGAATAAAACGGAGTAAAATAAAAATAAAAATTCGTACAAAAAATGGTAGGAGTAAAAAGAAACTGATAAAAAAAATAAAAATTAAAAGAAGGGCCTAACAAAAATAAGATCGTGAAAGTGGAGTGCATTCACTACAGAAGCTGACAGTGGAATGAATGACAGATGGTACATACTGTCATATATAACAATGAAATCATAAATAAAATACAGGAGCCACAGTTCCCCAAAATGGGATGATAAAAGAAAAACTAGAGAGAAAACTTGCGAGGGAACAACAGGAAAGCCTCACTAAGGACATCTGACAGACAAATTGGCAAAATGGTAACTGACAAAGAAAAGAACTGCACTTTAAATTAAGATGATATAGGGCATTTAATGAACTATGAACTATCAAATATGTGGAGGGAACAACAGAGGGTATAACAATATGGAAGGCATGACGAAGAGGCCCTGACACACATGGAAATTGGGGAGCAAGAAAATCAAGGTTTGCAGACTTGAGCAGAATGTGTATCAAAGAGAAGCATAACAAAGAGTACCCAAGAAAAAATTACAGTAGTACACGCTGTAGAAGGAAAGGCAATTACAAGCTGCTTTGAACGCTATATCATACTCACAAAGGTTTGTTACTACCAGAATTAAGAATGTGGATGTCATATCCTTTTAATCTTTTTCCCTCACCAGACTCATGGCCTACCTCACAAATTGATTGAGATAAAATCCTAGGGCACTTAAGGACCCAGACCAAGAATTTATCCTGTGTCTGGTCCCACTCAGTACCTTATTAATTATTAGTCTCCAATAATGAAATACAGACATGTAGCAGTTCTGTTGCTGTGTCTCTCGTACCTCAAAATATGACCTGGGGCAAAATGGCCACAGTGTGCAAGGTACTGAATTCCTTGACTAACTCAGAACCCACAATATTCTATAAAACACTTAAAAATAGTCAGCCTGTGAGTTAGTGACAATTTCATACAGGTTGACTATTTTTAATACGTACGGTTTCATAATACATGGGTCGCCTCTAAGGAATTCATGACACTTGTATTTCCTCAGAGGAATTCAAGTTCGTGGTAGGTACAGTATAACTTGCAGTGAGAGAAGAGGATTCCATTGACATAACGTGAATATATCAACCATCATTACAAAGGTTCGACCTGAATAAAGTAACTAATTCCAAGTTTCTGTATACATGTTCAAGATAATGAACTATGAGTGCAAAGTAAGGGAAGAGAAAGGAATCGAACCTTGTCTGGCCGCTTAAACAGAGAAAGGACGAACATACTAGGAAACAAGAGGATCCCTGAAAGAATGCCTGTTCTCTCTCACTTTATTAAGTGTGACATTGCACTGCAGCTGAAAGTCTCTCATATTTTAAGTGACCTTCCAGCGTAAACGTCCAAGTTGAAAACTATTTACATTGGTCTCTCTCCTGTCCTGCAGAATATGAACTACTTAAATCCTGCAACAAAATTTTAAATAATCAAACATTACTCCAAAAAATATATATATATCTTTAGACAATCTGACTAGGATTTATAAAAACTTCCTTCAACCAAAAAAAGAAATGCAAATTTAATTTGTAAATAACGTTTCAATTAAAGTTTCCTGTAACCGGAATGTCTAAACTATTTTTGATACTCACAATCAGTGGCAGCGATACAACACAAAAACATCTAAATTGATTAATGATCAACACTTTAAAATCTTCCAGCTAACATTGTCAAGAAAATAGGAACTATGCCAGAACCAGCACCTTTTGCCACATTGCTGAGCAGTGCAATAACCCTGGTATCTCCTCAGCAAGTTTATAAGTATTTGGAACTTAAAATACAATAAATTTTTGGCACAGTAAGGAACCAGTGTAATAAATCATCATGATATTTCTATTCTAAATCATTCTTTCTAAAGAAGCAATGAAATTTAATCATTCTTTCTGAACCACACTGATAATGACCACATACACTTTTTGTACAGACATACCAAAGACCCACAGAACCTAAAATCTGGAGTAATGCTACCGCTATTGACCTGTTTGTGCCGTCAGGTCAGAGGAATTGTATCTAATCACAATAAGTTAGCAACCACAATCTAGAAACAACCAGAAGATGTTTCCACCTACTGACTTTTCAATCACAAGATTGTCTATGAAATATCACGCTACCAGTTGTCTTTTTTTTATGGAGTGCTGTACCTTCTGCACTAACTGGTCTGGTCTAGCTTGATAACAATGCTGTTCACTGGCGGGAATTTGTAAGGGGAGGAAGCCCCCACTCACATTCACTCAAGATGTACAGCATCACTTTTTCATTCTGCAACAGGGAAATTGAGGGATTGGTTAAAGGTCGAGATATAATAAAATACATTGTATATCCTACAGTATTTTGAAAAAAAAAAAAAAAAAAAAAAAACTATTTAATAAAATTGTGATTTGTTCCTAAAATACAAGCCCTTGTTTTTTTTGTATGGATGCTCATTTCTCAGGTGGGGGTAGTTTTTAAGATGAAGATTGATCTCCCACCTAGAAAGGTCAGTTTCCCAGTTATGTAAGTGAGCAGGGGAAGGATAACTCCTTTAAACTCCTGTAGATCCTAGCACCATGGATGCCAAAGGGGACAAGGACCAGCGTCCCTGTGGGACTTGTGGAACCTCACCCAAGGAAAAAATAAGGACTTAACTTGCCATGTAGAAAGGTAAGGCTGTAGCATTGCAACATGAAAACCTATACATCTATAAAAAGTGTGTTGAAAAGGGTCTGACAGTGTCAGAAATTTTATGTGCTCAAGAAGGGAAGTAAGAATTAGTGACAATATTGCTATCCTCAAATTGTCTTGAATCTGACTAACATTATAAAATTTTGCAACTAATGAGTTATGAGGTATGTTACCCCTTTATTGCTCGATCATTCTAGTGTATAATCCCATTAGGTCCATGACAAGTACTCATTGACTTTTTCTTCTACCATCAACAAACTTATCACATCTTCTGAAACATACAAGGCATGTTAGCTCTGACTAGCACTGGACCTTAACAAAGTTATGATTGAGTTTGTGAAGCCTATTTCATATGCTACAGTGATTTTTGTGCTTTGCAAACTGGAAAATTATACTACTACAGTATATTTTAAAAATAGGATTTTTATAATAAAATTAGAATTTATTGTATCCCTACAGCTGTATAATTGTTTTTAAGACACTGCAATAAAATCACAATTTAACTAAAGAAATTGCATAGGTTATAACTAAGTTTGCTTGTTGGACTTGAATAAGAAAATGCTTTCAGGTGTGATTAAATGCACATATGTTGCATCCAGCCACAAAGGAGATCCTCCATAACCAAACCATAAACGACAGGTGTTCATTTGTTCAGGAGGTAATCAACCAACAGAGGATTTCATTAACTCGTAAAACTGGAGGTCACGGTGAATATTGAAACCGACTGTAATTGTGACAAGAAAAAAAAAATCAACTCGCACGTTGTTGATGGCAACAGTAATTTGGTGTTCAGTGTTTTTTCTAATAAATCAATTATTATAGTTTCTGCTGATGACCTCAGTGCAGGCATCACATGGGCATCAACCGCAAATGCTCAAGTGAGCCAGGGTCTAACAATGTCTGATTTTCATAGGCCTTATGATTGGTTATGTATTGAAGAATATCAATACTTAAAAATAGAACTGTTACATCCTCACAGGTTCTCAAACAATGGTGCTGGAGGACACACAAATTCATGTACCCAAATAAGGTAGCTGAGAACCATTAGGTAATTAAAATGCGATCATCAAGTCATATGGCCTGTAAACACTTGAGGAAATAGCAGCACAGCCGTAACTCAATAATACAAGAAATTTGACAGTTTCCAGTCTATGATGATACACATCTTTCAGCTAACAAGCCATGCAGTGTTGGGAGGTCCCTTCCTGTTTACACTGTGCTCTGCTATGGTTGGCTTGGCTAAGGTTAACTTAAGTTAGGTAAGCCTGGGGTACAATGAAAACTCTAGTTTTAATCAGACATTGCATCACAAATAACTTGGATGAAAATCACCCCTGATATCCCAATAGATATCCCGAACTTATTGGATGGTAAAAGGTGAATTTTAAAAAACTGCTATACAAACCACTTTAATCTTTAATTAAAAGTCTTGGGTCCAATACCTGACGTGAAGCATTTTTTATATAGGTTGATTACCTGTGATTTTGTTTAAACCACTAGTAATGACTTCGGCTATAGCACCTCAGTGAACTATCAGTTCTTAAAGTCAACATGCCACACTGAACTTCACCATACTAGCCTAATTTAACTCATCTGCAGCATGTGAAAAGAGCATTAAACTTGATGAGAAAACGACACTTTTCTGGGCACTAGGCTATATCAGTCCTACACCAATACATTACACAAAACTACGTCCAATCTATCCCACCAGTTTACGCAGGGTTAACCGTTATGGAACTACCAGCAAGGTCGCCTATACCCTCATAATAAAACCACAAAATTATCAAGAACTGAAGCAAGCTGACCTTCCCTCGGGAGAACGTATGGCCAAATGGTTATTGACCTGGAATTTGGCCCGAATTTTCTTCAGTATACTACACTAAACTAAACAAGGAAGATGAAAAGAACTTCAGTGTCCTTTGATGACCAGAAGCGTCCTCTGTGACTGAGGACAAATTGAAGACGTCCTTTTCATATTCGCAAGGATATTATTTGGATACATATAATGGCAACCAACAAATAAAATAGGACTATGTTAATACTGCTTGCAGGGAATATTTCCATCACCTTTATAGTATGAACGATATGTTTTCTATTATGCATCAAGAAAACTGATTGCCTGCATCCTTTAATTAGATGGAAAAATGTCACACTTGGGGTGGCTTTCTCTAATATGAAGTTATTTCCAAGGTCCTGATACTTGGGAAGTGTGACCAGACAAGATATGGTGCGACGTTGTCGGCGATATATGACAAAAGAGCCTATAGCTGATATTCAAACATTAAATAAAAGAAAAACTAAACTTCCTCTTACTTGAAGCACAAGAAAATTAGATAACCTTTTGAGCCTTCTGCCAGCGATGTACAAAAATTTCATTTAACGTAATGAAAAGACAAC
>NC_087215.1:15118794-15156965 GCF_015104395.2 Macrobrachium nipponense | reverse complement strand
TTGCGTCATATTAAACTAAACATTAGTAGTTCAATTCAAAATATAAGGGGAGTTCATTCATATATCATTTTCACCCTCTCGAGAGAGAGAGAGAGAGAGAGAGAGAGAACCAGAACACAGTATTCACGAAGCCAAGAGTACTACATCTTACCATTAATTATAGCATGCAGAATTAACATTATTTTAGTCTCTTGTGTCTTTCATTTACACAGCGTGATACGTACGCGCCTGTGTCCATTGCAGTTTGCAAGCATTTATTTATTTCATTTACCGAGTACTTCAGCGAGGGGATGAGCATTCCTAAAATTTCCATTACCTGTCGTTGCCGAGTCCGGTCTTTTCATTTTCTTTTATCACAAAAGACTTGCGTATACCGCAAGCACAATTCGCACAGTGTGCCACGCCAATTCATTACTTCCAGACAGGGAATTCGTTACCAGTTTAGGACTGGCCACCACCAGTGCACGTCAGGTCTCCATTTTACAGTGCCACTAATCTTGACACTGTCCATCGACTGGCTGCTGAAGTACTCCCACCTTTTACTTTCTCTCCTCCACTATTACCCTTCTGCCATGAGCAGTGCCATTTCACTTCAGTATATTAAGTATACTGCATGTAGTGTCCGGGACACACCAGCACGATACCAGTGCCAGCCTCATAAGTGCCATTGCACCTGTACAGGCCGTACAGATAGCCATTAAACCTGCGTGTCCGTCCTTACGGAACGCCCAAGTACTAGTGTGTCCATGTACAAGGGTCAGTGATCCTTCGGAAAACACTCAACAAAGGGAACGCCTCCCGAAGCGCCGCAATACCAGCCCTAAGTGCTGACAACCTGCGTGTCCGTCCTTACGGAACGCCCAGTTTCATTAATGTCCGTGTACAAGGATCAGTGATCCTTCGGACCAACCCAAGGAACGCCTCCCTCATAAGTGCCGCGCACCTGTACAGATGTACAGGTAAGCCCATTCAACGTCTCCCAAGTTGGGAACGCCGTAAGTGTGACGTACAGCACAACTTCATTCGATTTTTCACCTCAGCAGAAGGGTGCCATTCACAAAGTGCCACCGAGCACCCAGTCTTTTCCCTTTTCATTACCACATTGCAGAACCCATTTCCAAGTGAGTGCCACTTTCCACAGTAGGCACTCTATTCCATTCCAGTACCCTTTCCTGGCCATTATTTTCATTTTCTTCCGAGCCTCTACTGTAGCCTAAGGGAAATGTCTTCCCCTGCTTCCCGTGACTTCTTTGCCAGAGAGCTAGAGAAGCTTGGAGCCCTCATAACTCTGGGCAGGGAGGCTGGTTACACTGGACCAGCACTTGACCAGTGGATAAAGACGCAGCAGGCTGCTGCGCGCCAGCAGGGAAAGGAAGAAAGAGAAGCAGAGAGGAAAGCCGCAGAAGCAGAGAGAAAAGAAAGAGAAGCAGAGAGGATAGCCAGAGAAGCAGAGAGAAAGGAAAGAGAAGAAGAGAGAAAGCATGAGCTAGCTCTCCTAGATGACGCAATCTCTCTGCTAGTTCCAAGCCCAGACCATGAGCTGGACTCCCGGTAAGAGGTGGTTGCGGAGGTTTTCTGCACCACTTGTTGTGTGCGTGGGCATGCTGTGGATTCCGACCAGTGCCCAAGTCGGTCTCTACCTTGGGAGGAGAGCTTCCAGGGTGAACTCTCCAAGGCTACCATGTAGCCCTGCCTGATGAACAGTTCTCCTACGGCCTATCAGTGGGTACAAGTCATGGCCGACACGAAGCCCAGGTCTCTTATTTCCAGAAAGGCATTGCCTAGGGTGCCAAAATCCAGACGAACGAAGAAATTCAGTTTGAATGGATTGACGGTAACCTCTATTCTGTTCCGGTCCTCTGAATGTGGAAATGCCCTTTCTGGACCAGGAGACCAGGGAAACCACATTGTGCCGCCTGGCGTAGTTGGACCAATTTCATGATGTTTATCAGGTGATATTGAGCCGAGATCTACTAAAGCCGTATCTCCCCTGGACGCAGCTCCCACTACCAGATGCACCGGACACCTGCAGCATGCCAGATAACCACACCTCAATTTTAGGTTCAGAGGCTAGTGCCTCCGATGTCCCCGAACATCCGTCTATTTGCGAACCTGGCCCTGACCAGTGTCAGAGCCCGAAGTTTCTTCCACACCATCTCAGCCTCTTACCACTTTACCGCCTACCTCCTCCCCTTTGGAAGAGGTAAGCCCACCAGTTGACCCCGGACTTGTTTCCGAGGGTGATCCAAAACAGAGGACGTTTCACCTGTGCCAGAGCACACTGCCAGCCTGGTTGACTCCACAGATTCGCAACCTGTGGGGCCATCTCGGTCTTCTCATCCAGTGCCACGGAAGAGGTTCTGGAAAACACGTTCTGCCGAGACTGTGGCCGCAAGGGTCACATGTCTGCCAACTATGGAGGATGCGCAAATTTTAATATTCCTTGCCATCGCAATGGCCGTCACCAATCCTTCTTCTCTAGGACCCCCAGCTAAGGGCCCTATAACCGTCGCACCCCTCCAAAGCCATTATCAGCCAAGCCACGTCAGAGCCTACGACGACTCTGGCGCTCAAATCTCCTGATACGGGAAGACGAATCCCCGAGGGGCTAACGTTGATAGACGTCGATTGATCACCATTGAAGGTATCAATCACATTAAATGATCCTTCCGACCGTCCAATTGAGGGTCACCAGACCTCATTCTCCAAAGAATGTACTCTTGCAGTTGCAAGCTACATCCCAGGAGGTTACGACCTCCTCCTAGGGCAAGACATGAAGTCTCCCTCGCATTCCAAAAAGCCTATTGGGGTCCTAACCCCACAACAAATCACTCCAAAGCAAGGAGTCATCGCAATTTCTACTTCCTCTAGGAAGTACATCCACCAACAGTCTCCCCCATTACCAAGGAGGGAGATTGACCATTCACAGTTCCGTTGCAAGACCTGTAACGTAATAGGGCACTCCACAAATTTGCCTAGGTGCCCTAGCAAGTTATGTGCAGCGGACAATGTCCAAGTCCCACAAGGCTTAGCCTTCCAAAAGAGACAGGACCCTCTGTCTCCCATAACCAAGGGCACGCTGAGAGGTATTGCACCTCCGGTACCCACCACAGGTCAGTCGACCTAAACTCTCTGCCAGTACCATTCTTGGCAGCACTGAGCAGTGCCAAGCTCCGTCCAGCCTGGACGTAGAGCCACCACCGAAACTGACCTCTGCGCCTGGCCCCGAGCTAGCGCCGGCGCCTAACCTTATCAAGGATCCTCCTACAGGAGATCCTCCAACAGGCATGGAGCTTACCACAGCCCATGGCCAATCACTAGTTCCTTCTTCTTCATCCTTACCTCTGTCGCCCGAGGATGAACCTCCGGCAGACCTTACCTTTGTACCTCCTCTGGAAAACCAGGAACTGCCCGACCAGGAGTCAGCCTGGAGTTTTCCCCTCTCCCGACGGTTGTCGCAGCAGCCGGAGTGAGGGCCTCCCCTGCAGTAGGTTCCACCTCTGCGACGGTTGCTGCAGAGACCGAAGTAGGGTGTTCTCCTGAAATCCTTCAGGCTACCGCTGCCTCAGCTCCTGCCGGCGTTTCTGGCCTTTCCCCAGAGTCTGTGCCTCCGTCTACTCCTAGGACTGGTATAGCCAGGTCCTGGAGGAATAAGAAGAAGAAGAAGAACGGGACGTAACTAACAAACTAACCCAAGAGCCACATGCTCTCCTTGACACCTGTGCCTGAGGTACAGTGTCACATTCATTTGCAGAATGATCCTGGCACCTACCCAGAGAAGGTAGCCAGCCTGATCTCTGCCAGTAGCACTAACCCTCTAACCCCTAGCCATTGTAATACAACCCTCACTTAAATATAACTACCTCATTGCATTTCCCTCCTGGTCAACTAACCACTCATCATCCCCAAGCATCATTACCCTATCATGTATTTTTACAATTCCGTCGCTGAAACTACTGCTGTGCGTACCACACTTGGTCTGGAATGATTGCGTCTTCATTTAAATGTATTGAGTAGGTTCAGGCTAATGATTTAGTACCAGGGCATTAGGTTAGTAGCAAGTTAGAATTTTCAGGTAACTTATCTAGGGGTAGAGTAGACTGTCGTCACAAGACAACCCGTAGTTATTTATTAGGCTAGACTACATCACTATATTAAGTAGTACACTTAGCATCTTTGCCTATAAGTTAGGTAGGCCACTGTAGTTAGCTGTATCCCTGCTCAAAAAAAACTTCAAATTGGAATAGGAGAACGGGGTAGTCGAGACGATCAATTTATTTAAGCCAAGACCTTCACACCCGAAAGGGAGTGAATGCCTTCTTAACAGGGGGAGCTGTGACGTTTATAGATCGTTCGTCTACCCCGCAATTAATTAATTAATTTGATTTGGAAAACGGCAGCCATTTCTTTAGAATATCAGCTGATTTTTAGGAAACGCGGGAAACCCAAAACCCGCCAGCTAGAGATAGGAAGTTCCCCAGTTGGGGGAAAAAGAGTCTTTTATCAGCTGTAGGGACGTATCTCAAAAGGGAAGGGTGTAGGCAGATTGGTACTTCTTAGACCTATACCTTAAGCTCTCTTTCCTGTGACCCCTCTGCTGGCTGTATGCTTGTTTTCAGGATTTGCCTTGATCGTGGGGGGTTAAGCTGACCTCCAACCCCCAAGCAACCCAACTGAATTCTGTCTCAGTCGGCTGCGAGACGTGATCTCGGACAGAGGTCAAATTACCTGCCTTCCTGTTAGGCCTACCCAGGGTGTGAGTGGCGCGCTGATGACCCAGGCCTCAGACAAAGGGGCCCCCATACATTTTCTACAAAGAGCCACTGAACACGACATCCAGGTACGTCTGTGAAAACAACATATTGCCAGTCCCTTATACACCATTATAATTTTGATCCTCATTCTCCCAATTCAATTTCCAGCAACAAAAGGAATTCATCCTTTTGTTCCCCTCTCACTGCCTCATGGCCGCATGCTTCCCCTTCTTGTGTGATCGTCCCAGACCAATGGAGTCATTGCATACTTCAGTGAACCTTAAAAGTTCCTTCTCCCCAGTATTAGAGAATTAATTAATCAAAGCAAGAAGTCATTTTTCCTTTTATCTGTTTAATCTGGGATTCTTTTCCAGATTCCATGAGTCACGTGCCGTCTCTCTGCCCGCAAGTGTGCATTACCCAAGTTTTATGAAACCAGCTCGAATTAGTCACACTTTAGCCAGCTACCCACTTGTGAGTGATTCTAAGCCCAAACGTGGGGGCCAATAGCATTCATTTTCTCCAGGCCAGCACGGGCCTTTTTGTAAATAAATAGTTGTTAAGTAACGAGCTGAGTTTTTCTGGCGACCTTCCCTCTAAAGAAATTAATAATAACTTTCAGCTTACGGTAAGTTAAAAGCAATTCCCTCTTGAAATCCCTCAATTATTTCCGTTTACGATCTAGCTTCTCTCAAGGCCGCTATATACGTTAAAAATTGGCGAATCTTGCCTGGATTGAACCTAGCTTGCTTAAAAAAAGCTTGTAAATCGCGTTATCCGTTGTAAAACGTAAACTGTAAATAATTTTACAAAAGCGTAAATCAAGCACACTTGCAGGGAAAGAAGACACACTGACTCACGGTAAGGTATTCCATTCATTAATAGATTATTCTATAACAAATGTTAGCTTAAGGTATGTTTAAGTATTTCCTGATGAAGTGTTTAAAAGAGCGTAGGTAGAAATCTTATTATTAGTAACGGCGAACGCGCCAGAGCTTTATTTTAGCGGCGAGCAAACAATTTGCCCCGCGAATTCTCTGGTTACTTTGTGCTGTCCTCGTCGGACGAGACAGAGCACGTGTGTAGAATAGATGCCAGAAAGAACCGGATCAAAACTAGGAAGTGCTTTGCCAGGGTTTATGCTGTGTTTGAAAGCCTAGCTAGTTAGGAGTGTTTTACTAATAGTTACGGCAAAAGAAGTGTACAATTCTTTGTCTGTGATATGTTAGGGTATCCATTTTTAACTTAGTTTTCATTCCAAGTGTTGGTAACCGCTACCTCTCAGCTAATTCAGCTTAGCGCACTTTCGCGCCTGCGCGGTCTCAACCAGCCTTCGTTTTCGCTCACAGTGGCAGCCATGTTTTTGATCCCTTTCAGAATTATCTAAAACCATTTAAGCAAAGTAACGTAAGTCTCAAAGTTTTAACGTAAATAATATCGATCTCGGTACTAGATCTATCGTCCTGCCAGAGAAATTAACGTAATTCGCCGTGAATAAGAAAGTAGAATCTTGTGTTGTAAATTGCCTTCGCATTTACAGAGAATCAGCTGTTTTGAACGACATGCTGCGCGCTAGCAGCGCTACCCAGCTCCTTCCCGTGTTTCACCTCGCATCGCTCACTCGCGCGCTGAGCGAAAATTCATTTCACTTCGCACTTAACGTAGCCTCATTCACAATTGTTTGCTAACATCGTTTTAAATCCTTACCGTCATTTCACTGTTCACAGGGACCTAGTAATTCTTACATAAAGTTAACGTAAATCTCAAGTAGAGTAAATCACAAGAATTGTTAACGTAAAAACGCGTCTTTGTAAAATTCATATTGAAACGCAAATCATTTCATAAGCGCAAGCGCTAACATTAACGTAAAAATCGTTCACCACGAGCGCGTTATCATTTTCATAAAACGTTATCCAAAAGCAATTCTTTCATTAAAAACGTAACGTAAGTAAATCATTTAACGCAAGTTGGCGTCATATTAAACTAACATTAGTAGTTCAATTCAAATATAAGGGAGTTCATTCATATATCATTTTTCACCCTCTCCGAGAGAGAGAGAGAGAGAGAGAGAGAAAAGAAAAACCAGAACACAGTATTCACGAAGCCAAGAGTACTACATCTTAACATTAATTATAGCATGCAGAATTAATTATTGTTTTAGTCTTTGTGTCTTTCATTTACACAGCGTGATACGTACGCGCCTGTGTCCATTGCAGTTTGCAAGCATTTGATTATTTACATTTACCGAGTACTCAGCGAGGACTGAGCATTCCTAAAATTTCCATTACCTGTCGTTGCCCGAGTGGTCTTTTCTTTTTCATTTTCTTTATCACAAAAGACTTGCGTATACCGCACGCACAATTCGCACAGTTGTGCCACGCCAATTCATTACTTCCAGACAGGGAATTCGTTACCAGTTAGGGGACTGGCCACCACCAGTGCACGTCAGGTCTTACCATTTTTTTACAGTGCCACTAATTCTTGACACTGTCCATCGACTGGCTGCTGAAGTACTCCCACCTTTTACTTTCTCTCCTCCACTATTACCCTCTGCCATGGAGCAGTGCCCATCACTTCAGTATATTTAAGTATACTGCATTGTAGTGTCCGGGACACACCAGCACGATACCAGTGCCCCAGCCTCCATAAGTGCCATTGCACCTGTACAGGCCATACAGATAGCCATTAAACCTGCGTGTCCGTCCTTACGGAACGCCCAAGTAACTAGTGTGTCCATGTTACAAGGGTCAGTGATCCTTCGGAACACTCAAACCAAAGGGAAACGCCTCCCGAAGCGCCGCAATACCAGCCCTAAGTGCTGACAAAACCTGCGTGTCCGTCCCCTTACGGAAACGCCCAGTTCATTAATTGTCCGTGTACAAGGATCAGTGATCCTTCGGACCAACCCAAGGAAACGCCTCCTTCATAAGTGCCGCGCACCTGTACAGACGTACAGGTAGCCCATTCCAACGTATCTCCCAAGTTGGGAACGCCCGTAAGTGTGACGTACACAGCACACTTCATTCGATTTTTTCACCTCAGCAGAAGGGTGCCATTCACAAAGTGCCACGAGCACCAGTCTTTTCCCTTTTCATTACCACATTGCAGAACCCATTTCCAAGTGAGTGCCACTTTCCCACAGTAGGCACTCCTATTCCATTTCAGTACCCTTTCCTGGGCCCATCATTTTCATTTCTTCCGAGCCTCTACTGTAGCCTAAGGGAAATGTCTTCCCCTGCTTCCCGTGACTTCTTTCTGCCAGAGAGCTAGAGAAGCTTGGAGCCCTCATAACTCTGGGCAGGGAGGCTGGTACACTGGACCCAAGCACTTGACCAGTGGATAAGACGCAGGCAGGCTGCTGCGCCGCCAGCAGGGTAAAGGAAGAAAGAGAAGCAGCGAGGAAAGCCGCAGAAGCAGAGAGACCAGAAAGAGAAGCAGAGAGGATTAGCCAGAGAAGCAGCCAGAGAAAGGAAAGAGAAGAAGAGATGAAGCATGAGCTAGCTCTCCTAGATGACGCAATCTCTCTGCTAGTTTCCAAGCCCCAGACCATGAGCTGGACCCTCCGGTAAGAGGTGGTTTGCGGAGGTTCTGCACCACTTGTTGTGTGCGTGGGCATGCTGTGGATTCCGACCAGTGCCCAAGTCGGTCTCTACCTTGGGAGGAGAGCTTCCGGAGGGTGAACTTCTCCAAGGCTACCATGTAGCCCTGCCTGATGAATAAACAGTCTCCTACGGCCTATCAGTGGGTACAAGTCATGGCCGACACCGAAGCCCAGGTCTCCCTTATTCCAGAAAGGGCATTGCATAGGGGTGCCAAAATCCAGACGAACGAAGAAATTCAGTTTGAATGGATTGACGGTAACCTCTATTCTGTTCCTTCGGTCCTTCTGAATGTGGAAACTGCCCTTTCTGGACCAGGAGACCAGGGAAACCACATTGCCTGCCTCCGGGGCGTAGTTGACCAATTTTTTTTCATGAGTTTATCAGGGTGTGATATTGAGCCGAGATCTACTAAAGCCGTATCTCCCCTGGACGCAGCTACCCACTACCAGATGCACCGGACACCTGCAGCATGCCAGATAACCACACCTCAATTTTAGGTTCAGAGGCTAGTGCCTACTCCGATGTCCCCGACATCCTGTCTATTTGCGAACCTGGCCTGGACCCAGTGTCAGAGCCCGGAAGTTTCTTCCGCACAATCTCAGCCTACTTACCACTTACCGCCTACCTCCTCCCCTTTGGAAGAGGTAAGCCCACCAGTTGACCCGGACTTGTTTCCGAGGGTGATCCAACAGAGGACGTTTCACCTGTGCCAGAGCACACTGCCAGCCTTGGTGACTCCACAGATTCGCAACCTGTGGGGCCACTCGGTCTTTATCCTCCAGTGCAACGGAAGAGGTTCTGGAACACGTTCTGCCGAGACTGTGGCCGCAAGGGTCACATTGTCTGCCAACTATGGAGGATGCGCAAATTTTAATATTCCTGCCATCGCAATGGCCGTCAACCAATCCTTCTTCTCTAGGACCCCCAGCTAAGGGCCCTTATAACCGTCGCAACCCCTCCAAAAGCCATTATCAGCCAAGCCACGTCAGAGCCTACGACGACTTCTGGCGCTTCAAATCTCCCTGATACGGGAAGACCGAATCCCCCGAGGGGGGCTAACGTTGATAGACGTCGATTGATCACCATTGAAGGTATCAATCACATTAAACTGATCCTTTTCCGACCGTTCCAATTGAGGGTCACCAGGACCTCACTTCTCCAAAGAATGTAACTCTTGCAGTTGCAAGCTACATCCAGGAGGTTACGACCTCCTCCTAGGGCAAGACATGAAGTCTCCCTCGCATTCCAAAAAGCCTAGGGGTCCATAACCCCACAACAAATCACTCCCAAAGCAAGGAGTCATCGCAATTCTACTTCCTCTAGGGAAGTACATCCAACCAAACCAGTCTCCCCATTTACCAAGGAGGGAGATTGACCATTCACAGTTCCGTTTGCAAGACCTGTAACGTAATAGGGCACTCCACAAATTTGCCTAGGTGCCCTAGCAAGTTATGTGCAGCGGGACACTTGTCCAAGTCCCACAAGGCTTAGCCTTCCAAAAGAGACAGGACCCTCTGTCTCCCATAACCAAGGGCACGCTGAGAGGTATTGCACCATCCGGTAACCCACCACAGTCCAGTCGACCTAAACTCTCTGGCCAGTACCACTTGGCGGCAGCACTGAGCAGTGCCAAGCTCCGTCCAGCCTGGACGTAGAGCCACCACCGAACTTGACCTCTGCGCCTGGCCCCGAGCTAGCGCCGGCGCCTAACCTTATCAAGGATCCTCCTACAGGAGATCCTCCAACAGGCATGGAGCTTACCACAGCCCATGGCCAATCACTAGTTCCTTCTTCTTCATCCTTACCTCGGTGGCGCTGAGGATGAACCTCCGGCAGGACCTTACCTTTGTACCTCTTCTGGAAAACCAGGAACTGCCCCCCGACAGGAGTCAGCCTGGAGTTTTCCCCTCCGACGGTGTCGCAGCAGCCGGAGTGAGGGCCTCCCCTGCAGTAGGTTCCACCTCTGCGACGGTTGCTGCAAGAGACCGAAGTAGGGTGTTTCTCCTGAAATCCTTTCAGGCTACCGCTGCCTCAGCTCCTGCCGGCGTTTGTTTCTGGCCTTTCCCCAGGAGTCTGTGCCTCCGTTCTTACTCCTAGGACTGGTATAGCCACAGGTCCTGGAGGAATAAGAAGAAGAAGAAGAAGGGATTGTTAAACTAAACAAACTAACCCAAGAGCCACATGCTCTCCTTGACACCTTGTGCTGGAGATACAGTTGTCACATTCATTTGCAGAATGATCCTGGCACCTACCCAGAGAAGGGTAGCCAGCCTGATCTCTGCCAGTAGCACTAACCTCTAACCCCTACCCTGCCATTGTAATTACTAAGCCCTCACTTTAAATATAAACTACCTCATTGCATTCCCTCCTGGTCAAACTAAACCACTCATCATCCCCAAGCATCATTACCTCTTATCATGCTATTTTTTACAATCCGTCGCTGAACTACTGCTGTGCGTAACACACTCTGGAATGATTGCGTCTTCATTTAAATGTATTGAGTAGGTTAGGCTAATGATTAGTACCAGGGCATTAGGTTAGTAGCAAGTAGAATTTTCAAGTAACCTTATCTAGGGGTAGAGTAGACTGTCGTCACAAGACAACCCGTAGTTATTTATTAGGCTAGGAACTACATCACTATAGTTAAGTAGGTACACTTAGCATCTTTTGCCTATAAGTAGGTAGGCCACTGTAGTTAGCGTATACCTGCTCAAAAAAACTTCAAATTGGAATTAGGAGAACGGGGTAGTCGAGACGATCAATTTATTTAAGCCAAGACCTTGCACACCCGAAAAGGGAGTGAATGCCTTCTTAACAGGGGGAGCTGTGACGGTTTATAGATCGTTCGTCTACCCCGCAATTAATTAATTAATTTGATTTGGAAAACGGCAGCCATTTCTTTAGAATACAGCTGATTTTAGGAAACGCGGGGAAACCCAAAACCCGCCAGCTAGAGATAGGAAGTTCCCCAGTTGGGGGAAAAAGAGTCTTTTATCAGCTGTAGGGACGTATCTCAAAAGGGAAGGGTGTAGGCAGATTGGTATTATTCTTAGACCTATACCTTAAGCTCTCTTTCCTGTGACCCCTCTGCTGGCTGTATGCTTTGTTTTTTCCAGGATTTGCCTGATCGTGGGGGGTTAAGCTGACCTCCAACCCCAAGCAACCCAAAATCTGAATTCTGTCTCAGTCGGCTCGCGAGACGTGATCTCGGACAGAGGTCAAACCATTACCTGCCTTCCTGTTAGGCCTACCCAGGGTGTGTTGTTGGAGTGGCGCGCTGATGACCCAGGCCTGCAGGACAAAGGGGCCCCCATACATTTTCTACAAAGAGCCACTGAACACGACATCCAGGTACGTCTTGTGAAACAACATATTTGCCAGTCCCTTATCACCTATTATAAATTTTGATCCTCATTCTCCCCAATTTCAATTTCCAGCAACAAAAGGAATCATCCTTTTGTTCCCTCTCACTGCCTCATGGCCGCATGCTTCCCTTGTTGTGATCGTCCCAGACCAATGGAGTCATTGCATACTTCAGTGAACCTTAAAAGTTCCTTCTCCCCCAGTATTAGGAGAATTAATTAATCAAAGCAAGAAAGTCATTTTTCCTTTATCTTGTTTAATCTGGGATTCTTTTCCAGATTCCATGAGTCACGTGCCGTCTCTCTGCCCGCCAAGTGTGCATTACCCAAGTTTTAGTTTTAGAAACCAGCTCGAATTAGTCACACTTTAGCCAGCTACCCACTTGTGAGTGATTCTAAGCCCCAACGTGGGGGCCAATAGCATTCATTTTCTCCAGGCCAGCACGGGCCTTTTTGTAAATAAATAGTTGTTAAGTAACGAGCTGAGTTTTCTGGCGACCTTCCCTCTAAAGAAATTAATAATAACTTTCAGCTTACGGTAAGTTAAAGCAATTTCCCTCTTGAAATCCCTCAATTATTTCCGTTTACGTATCTAGCTTCTCTCAAGGCCGCTATATACGTAACAATATATGTATGTATATATTTATATACATATATATATACATATATATATATATATATATATATATGTATATATATATGTCAGTATTCATTGTATACTGACAATTAATTTGTATATGTATTTAGAGAATTTTAGTGCTTGCTCTCTTTCAGAGCTTAGCACCACAAAAAAAAATGTAATTCCTCAATCGACAAAAGACCCTACTCATGACACAAGGCAAACGCTACGATCAATAGCCATCTTTATTTGATTCTTTTTCCCGTATGCAGAATTTTTATGTTAAATAGCCACAGTTGGAAAATAATCAAAATATCTTCATATTTTTCTCAAGAAGTTTTTCATTGTCTATTTAGATAATGAAACAGAAATCGTTCGATAAATGAGAGAGAGAGAGAGAGAGAGAGATGAGAGAGAGGTAGAGAGGAGAGAAGAGAGTAGAGAGAGAGAGAGAGAGAGTGGAGACTGGCGAAAGGAAAAAGCCGCCTCATCAGCCCTGAATCCCAGGTCGTGTCCCCTGTGCCAGGTAAGCACAGGGGACACGACCTGGGATTCAGAGCTGATGAGGTTTTTGCTTTCGCCAGTTCTCCACTCTCTCTGTTTTTCAATCTCATTTGTTGAATGGTTTTTGTGTTCTTATTAAAGTTCTATAGACAATGAAAAACTTCTTGATGAAAAATGATGAAAGAAAGAAATGACGGTTATTTTTTCACTGTGGCTAAAATTTAACATAATAATTCCTCTTATATGAGAAAAACAACCAAATAAAGATGGCTACTGATCGTTTCGCTGTCGCTGTAGAACAGAATATTTATATAATCATTTATGCTTTCATTTTTGCTATGCTTGGTTCTGAAGAAGTGCAAGCACTAAAATTGTCACAGTATACAATAATATCTACTGATCAGTATTTAACATATATATATATATATATATCATATATATATATATATATATATATATATATATATATATATATATATATATTCTCCTGACCTTTTTTGTAAGAGTTTCCTTTTACAAATCCTCCCACTTCCTTTGTTCTGCCCTTTCTGCTTTAAAAATTATCCTTGTGTATTGGTTTCTCCTCATTTCTCTCTCTCTCTCTCTCTCTCTCTCTCTCTCTCTCTCTCTCATTGTTGTTTCTGGTCGATCGTTCAAGAGATGACCGACTAGTCTTTGGTATAGAATATTATTTATTATAGATTAGTTTTATTTCTTCATTTATTTATTTATTAAATTATCCATTCAGTTATTCTAATCCTGCTTGAAGGAAGTTTCTTGATGATTTGAATTTTGTATAGGTTCACTTTTGTCTACTAGTACATGAGCCTTCTCTCTCTCTCTCTCTCTCCTCTCTCTCTCTCTCTCTCTCTCTAATTCTTCATTCCTTCTCTCGATCATGTTTTTATTACGTATTACTCTTTTAAAAATCTCTGCTCCAGTTACACATCCAATTATTTTCCTTTTTTTATTATAGTTTTCGTATATATCTTCCCTTTTCTTACATTTTCTTTTTCGTATCGTCCTTGTTTGTATCGTTTATGGTTTTGTTGCGTCTTTGTAATATTTCCGTGTAATATTTAGGTGTTGTCCATTTTATTTGTCTATACTTTTTGCATTTTTTATTTTATTTTTTGTTTATTTATTTTTTTTATAAAGTGAATGTTACATAAAATCTTTAGTGCTCTCTGCGTACGCGCGCAATTCTCCTTGAAATAAGATTTACTCACTTTCATATTCTTACAGGATGGTGCCATTTTTCAATTTGCTTGAACCTTCCCTTTCCAACTGAAGTGTTTCTTTATTTAGCTCCTAAGTCAGTGATTACTCGTAGATTACAATAATAGAATTCACATCAAGCTGCATCCGATGTCTAGGGTCAGCCTCTTACGACGCTCCTGATGGCTGTTGATAAGCGAATCACCAGGGCTGGAAAGTCGAAAATTCAGTCTCTCGAGAGAGTTTCATATAAGCAGGATGTATGTTCCACATCTCCTAAGGGGTACTTTTGAATGACGTATCCATCAGGAGAGATGGAACATACATCCTGCCTATGTGGACTCTTTCAAGAGATTGGTCGTTCTCCCTCTAGGTTTTAGTTGGTAGCTAAATCAATCAATCAGTCAATTTTTAGGAATAAATAAATATTCAAGTAAAGAATCAAAAGTACACTCATTTTTATTTTATATATATTTTTTTATATTTATTTGTGTATTTTTTTGCTAATATCCTACTCTGCATTCCTATTCGCAGGAGATTTAACGGGCTGCTCGTACGAATAAGGTCAGCTGAATCTATCATTGACAGACTAACAAAGAGGTACAAGACTTCAATTTAAACGTAGCAATTCAGTCAGTATCACTAAATAAAAAAAAATTTCTTGTTGTAAAGCTTCCCAATTGAATTCCCATTAGGTTCTGGATACCTCCAGAACAAGAGGTCTGGAAGGATCTCATTCCTCAAAACGATTCTCTGAAGATGGCAGGAGACGCCGTCTGCCGTCCCAAGGGTTCCCTCGAGCCACTCGATATGTCGTTCTGTCGTTCGTCTCTGTGGTCGTTAATTAGTGACGATTAGTTCATCATTTCATAGGTCGTGAGAAGACCCCCGTGAACATGCGTGGAAAGGAATTATCTCTGCTTCGAGGACCTTATTGCTGCCTTGTAAGAGGCCCATTTGGTTTGATTGTTCCTGTGAGTTGGTTTCAAGTTCCGTTTTCTTTCCGTTTTCTATAACGAGTTTAACTATAGAGGAAAGTTTTAGCTCGATATTCACGTTTAAATGAATAAAGACGCAGTGGAGAACGGTAATTCACTTAGGAGTACACGGCTCAGCGACTGTTAATTTCCCTCAACTGCCAAGCTTTGGAAATTCCTGTTCCTACTTTTTGCCCTATCCATATTTGCTTATCGTTTTTCACGTTTTTTTTTTCGAGCCTGAGATACAAAGACACATTTGGATGCCCTTACCGTCGGCCTCTACTCTTAGTAAAAACTGAGATGGTTGAAGAAAAGATGCATGAAAATCCTGGAGGGAGAGAGAAAGGAGGAGAATGAAAAGGGAATATGTGGGAATGTGAATTAGACTTCGGGGAAACTTTGCAATTAATGTTAAGGAAAAAGACTAACGCTGCTCTTCGCTTGGGAAAGAAACATAAAGCTTTGATAAATGAGGGTAAGTGAGATAAGACCGGAAAATTAATTGAAAAGGGGGCTTGAGAAAATGAATGGGTCCGGAGTGATAATGGGAGGAGGGAAAAGAGAGAGAGAGAGAGGAGAGATGGGCCACAGGCGAATAAAGGAAGGAAGATATGCGAGTCTTAGAAAATTATTTAAAGTAAGAGAAGTTGTGGTGGAGCAGAGAAAGGAAAAAATTTACTGGTGAATGAAAATGGAAAATACTGAAGGAACCAGGGGAGGGAAGACGAGGGAGAACCAGTAAATAAATGAGATGTTGATACAGCCATTGAGTGAAAGTAGAGTGAAAGAAAGAAATGACAAGAGGGAAACATGACAAATGACGGTTGTATTTAATCGCGTTTCTCTGACGTCGCTTTGGAATTGATGCGTTAACTTGCATTGACAGTCAAGTCAGCATTTGCTCTCTCTCTCTCTCTCTCTCTCTCTCTCTCTCTCTCTCTTATGTAGACGGGAAATTGAAAAACCGAAGCTTTATTCAAGATGATGGGAGATTTCCTCAAAGGAATTTATTCTTACAAGTTCTAAGATGGATTATTTCTATTCCTGCCTAGAAATAAGCACTTGGGGGGCGGGGAGGGAGGGTGTCTTTATAACAACGCCCCATAACGAGCGGGTCTTATTCCAAGAACATTAGTGGGGATTTTTTATGCATGTCTATAGTCTCTTAAGTATTTTCGTGTTTTAATTCCCTTTTACGCGTAAAGTATTCATGCACTTTGTGACATATTGAATATCATCATCTGTTGCATTTTGTCGTTGTGGACTCTCTCTCTCTCTCTCTCTCTGTCTCTCTCTCTGTATATATCCACTATCAATTATATTATATATATATATATATATATATATTATATATAGATATATATATATATATATATATATATATATATATAGTTGGAATAATAGAGAGAGAGAGATTTAAACATATACATATTTAAATCTATATATATATAATATATATATATATATATATATATATATATATATATATATATATATATATACATATATATATATATATATATATATATATATATATTTGAGATTTAAATATGTATATGGTTTAAACTCTCTCTCTCTCTCTCTCTCTCTTTCTCTCTCTCTCTCTCTCTCTCTCTCTCCATTATTTCTTACAGTCATTTTATGCTGATGAAAAGCAGCATACATATTAAATCAAATACTTCTTTTTATTCCTCTCTGAGGCTATAGTCTTCCCGTTCTGATGTGGCGGAATGTTTCCATTAGGAAAAGGTTGATAATAGAAGATAACAGTGGAAGTAGAGCGATGATGATTGGAGTAGGGGAGACCGGGCCTAATTGGCACATTGGCACACTTTTTACAATTTTGGTTATTGCGAAATAAAACAAACATTTTTTTCAATATTCTTACCCATCATCGAAAAAAAATTAACATTCCTCTTTATCATAGAGCAAAATAATTGTTTTGTTTGCTTTTCAACATGAGGTAACAATAAGCTTTAGGAAAAAATAACTTTTCGTGCCAACTTGCCCCGACGGGTAAGTTGGCACACATTATGGGGTAAGTTGACACATTGATAATTAAAAGAAATTACTACATTTGCATGTAAATCAAATAGCAAAAATTACCACATGAATTTCCAAATACAAAATATAAAGCATTAATATTACGTCAGATCATCATCTAGTTTTCAATCGTGGCAGGTGTCAAATAAATCTTCATCAGTAGTTTTGATGCTCCCACATGTTACATGCACGTCACTGGACCCACACCTCTCCTGGCTTACCAAACACAGGCTGTCTTCAGCTGAGCTTTCTTCTGAATCAAAACGGAGCAGTTCTCAAACTCTGTATCACGCTGATGACTGATCTGAAACACATGTGTCTTCGGACATCTCTTCATCTGTTAGATAACCACCCGTAAAATCAAAATCTTGAAATAGTTTGTATTCAAAGGTGAAATTCAGCAAACCCTAAACCCACTGACAAACAAATTAATAAGTGACAGCTGGTAATGTTTCCTCGGCTTTAGACGAGGAAACATTACCAGGAATGTCCCACATGGGCATACTTGATCCTGGATTGCAAGTCATCACGAATCACATGCCCTGTTAACACATTTCTTCAGAGGTCTATAAACAGTAACATCCAGGGACTGCAACTTGTGAGAGCAATTTGGAGGAATTGATAGGACACTAATCTCATTATCCTTCCAAAAATCCAGAAACAAAACGTAAATTATATAAATAAATAGGCTTACTATTGTTATCAAATAACGTGAGGCAAGTCTGCACATGTGCCTACTTGCCCCACTTGCTTTGAGCCAACTTGCCCCATCCCTACCATTTCGTACAAAAACACTTGCTAGTCCACACCAAGAAGCCTTGAATGATTAATTTTAATGGTATAGAATCTTTAAACCATAGGAAAACTATGCTATAAACTGAAAAATAATCTTTCATGGATGCATAGATGTTACAGCAAATAATAGAAAGATAAAAAAATTTACTTACTACCATCAAAATCAAAATTTGTCTCCTAAATTCGAGCTCCTACGTTTTTATCTCTATAGAATTTTGCTGGTAATGAGAAATCACGTGGCAATTACATAGTATATGTATTAGAGTCATCTATTGGTAACTTTAAAGTTATTTTCAGTGTGCCAACTTACCCCTGTAGCCAACTAGCCCCGGTCTCCCCTACTAACTGATGAGACAATAATATATATACTGCATGAATTCTTGAAGCGATACTCAACGTCCTCTCTCTCTCTCTCTCTCTCTCTCATCGACAATGTGCTGGATTCGATTCCTATCAAGCCGGGAATGCCAGAACCACGTTCCGGTTACTGGTATTACCTGATAGGTAGTTGACTGTGTTGCAATAACCATGGTGTGGAGGGCATGAGGTTAGAATCTTCATTCCCTATGACTTCATAAGAATTGTTATATATATATATATATATATATATATATATATATATATATATATATATATATATATATATATATATAATAATTTGAAACACTGAAATTCGCAACGTCATCGCACTGAAACGCTTTAATGAAATTACAAGTTAATAGGGTTAGAGTTAATTGCTTTGTGTAATTAGGTAAAAAAAATATTTCATTTGTTTCGAAATAAAGAAAATCGTAGTCAAAGGGTTGCCAGTGGTTGTAATTGGATGGTAATTTCCTTGCATATTTTTGAATGAATTAGACTTTCATTTCTATTAAGCCTGCCTGAAAGTATACGGTCCCGTGGTATAGTGGTTACCGGCTCCTCCTCGCCATTACCATCCTCTCCTCATGTTGATCCCCGACAGTTAGTTCGTACCTGATAGTTATTCGAGTGCGGTGGGTAGTAGCCAAGGGAGGACAGTGGGCTGGCAACTTCATCCCAAAATATTTATTTCGATCCCCGACAGAGGAAAGCTTCTCTGGCAACTGATTCGTACCGGATAGTTATTCCAGTGTGGTGGGTAGTAGCCAAGGGAGGAAGAGATGGGGCTGCCAATTTCATCCCCCAAAATATTGGCCAAGACCTGGAAAGTTAATACTCTTTGAAGCCCCCATATATGTGCATGAGTGTGTGTGTGTGTGTGTGTGTGTGTGTGCGTTCCTGACAGAAATAAACTTCCGTTTTTTATCTGTAATAGTGAGATTCCAAGATCGTCGTCATCATCGCCACAATAATTAGCGTCATTTAGAAACGAAAACCAAAATAAAAACTTGTCCTGCACCCCGCCGTGCTTTTAGCTTTTAATTTGGAATTTCATTTTCTGTTTAATTTTTTTTATTGTGGATCGTTTTTCTCGGCCCTTGTTACTTTTTTTGAAGGCGAACCGATTTTTTCAACTGTTTGGATATGGCAATGCTTATTAAGCTATAGTTAAAAATTTTATATTTATTTTTCGTGAAAAGAGAAAGTGGCTTTGAGAAAAGCGGTGTTTTTTGCATTTTATCGTGTTGTGTCTGTTTACTTGACCTTTATTTATTCTCATTGTTATCTCTTAATAAGGATTCATGTTGCGTTCTGCTCTCTCTCTCTCTCTCTCTCTCTCTCTCTCTCTCTCTCTCTCGCTCTCTCTCTCCCTCTCTCTGACTGTGTATGTGGCTGTCCTTTTGTGCAGGTCCAAATATGTACTAGGTGTACATAATTGGAATCCTTTGTTGTACGTGTTGATGACTACCAAACAGAATTGACTGAGTAGCATATGTTGTATAGAAACAATATCGAAGCTAGTAAGCTAGAACTAGGGAGGCAGCCAGTTTGATTGTCCGAAATTTGGAACATTTGTGTCCATTTTCAGTCTTCGTCTTGTGATAAGCAATGGCAGTGTCCTTTGTTCGTGGGTTTGAGATGAAAATCTCGCGTACTTATGACGAAAAGGAAACGATGTAAAAACATATAAAAGAAAATGAATAATCTCAAAACGTTTCCGGCTGCAAATTTTGCAAGTAGGAAACAGCTCGACGAAAAGAAAGAGTTGTAAGCGTTGCTACCTTTCGCCCTTCGGTGTTAAAAGTCAGAATCGCAGGGGACAAGAAGTGAAAGGATTTTTAGTGGGAGGTTTTATGCTCCAAGTGTTTATATTCAGTTCGTTTGATGGATTCAATAGCGTTTATTTATTCCTTAACGTAGATGTTTGAAAAAAAAAAACTGTAAAGAAAGATGGAGGGTAATAATGCAAAATGAGTAGCATAAAGAAAAAATACGTCTTACAGACATACATACTTACTTCCATACACTGTAAAAACATTTGTCAACAAAATTCACCTTAGTTGAGCTAATATAATCATTATCATCAGCGTCGCCTCCAACGCCATGCCAGAAAAAACACATACAAACAAAGAAACAAATGCAGCGACTATATCAATGGCATTGCCTGGAGATGTCATTCGCGAGAGAAATGACTTTCCCGAGGAAATGAATTCTGCCATCAAATTTCTCACATCGGAAACACCATATCTAAATAGAAAGACGCTTTACTCACACTCACTTTGCCTGTCAGTCCATCAATGCAATCAGGAAAACGACACTATTCGACGCGATTTAAGAAGTATATATGATTTGCAAACGTATTACAGCAGAGAATTTCATTTGCAGAATTTAATACTCTGATGGAAGCTTTGCTCACACGTGTTGCATTTGTCACTCCATCAATTATTGCTGCAAAATATGACCTGTGTCAGTCGTAGACGTTTACTGAAGTGATTTCATTTTCGTCCTTTTAATGCTATGAGAGGGTATTCGAGTAGAACGCTAATCAATTTTCAGATTAGACAAAACAAATCTATTTGAAAATCTCCAGTCTCTGTAACGCAGAGTATGTCAGTGAAATTGCACATATTTGTCTATGTAATCTAATGATTTATTTGAATATACTCTGTCATCCACAAACTTTCATCAACAGTAATCGGAGGACTGAAGGAGTAATTTTGCTAACTTTGATGGGGCAGTCTTCCCCCCCAACAAATTCAAACAACCAATCGCATAAAAACGAATATCACTTTGGTTTGCTTACGATGGATGACCAAGTGTGTCTGTGTGTGAGAGAGAGAGTGCATATAAGCTTTTAAATATATGTATTCATTAAAACCCTATATATAGTATATATATTACGCTACATAGGGAGTAATAACAGTTTCCCCAGAGTTGACAGTGAGGCACTGAGGATAAAAAAGTTGTAATTACTTAACAAAATTAGCAGACAAATAATCGACAGGAAATGTTAAAGTAAAAGAAGGCATCTACTATTATAAATGCCTGGGACTGGAACAGCCCCCTCCGCCAAGAACCACCTTCTAAACCAAATAGCAAATCCATCCTGCCTGCGCCATGCAGCGAATCCCTGGCCCTCTTCCCTGCCCCCAAATTCCACCTCGACCTTCTCCTGCTCATTCTTGGTTTCTCTTGGGCCTCTGGAACCTTCTTTGTTCCCTGAAACACTGTTCGAAGCCCCACGGTTTGTTCTCGGTATCGGTAAGGTTCGGTCGAGTTCCTGGGATTTTCACGCCCATTTCATATGGTGTCCTTATGTAAATCTCTCTCTCTCTCTCTCTCTCTCTCTCTCTCTCTCTCTCTCTCTCTCTCTCTCTTGATGCATTTCTTCTTGATACATGATTTATTTAAGGTATTAACTGAGAGAGAGAGAGAGAGAGAGAGAGAGAGAGAGAGAGAGAGAGAGAGAGAGAGAGAGAGAGTACGTTTTCACTTGCCGTACAACATTTCCAGGTAATTATGAGAAGAACTGTATACTTGAAAATAAAAAAAAAATCTTGGTTACGAAAGATGTTGATTTACGGCAAAATTTTAAATACAGAGTATCAAATGAACTCCCCCCCAAAAAAAAAAAAATGCATAAATGAGAGAATTAGTAAACAAGACAAACACTAAATTTGGATAATGGACAATAGCCCTAAGAAGAACCAAAACTCATAAATAAATACAATCAGCAAACGAGAACGCAACAAATCAAAATTCTCAACCTCGTATTATGTTAGCAAACAAACATCTGGGGGAGAACAGAGAAGGAGAGGAGGATTCTCTCCTAGAGGTCCTAAATATTGACTTTCCACTCCTCCTCCTCCTCCTCCTCCTCCTCCATTTCCCAGAAGAAATCTAAACGGCAAACACCAAAATAAGCATAAACGTTTCCATCAACAACCGAGAAGATTCCTTTCCGAGGAGGAATAAGAACAGCGCTAAAGAAATACGAACAAGAAAGGAATATGAAATGAACATTCCTGCCGGGCATAGAGGCAACGCACACGAGAACTGCTTTAAATGATAAAATTTAATATCTATGTTGGGGTTGTGTGTATCTGGAAGTGACGTCAGGATGTTTCTCAGAAGACTGGTTACTTCTTGAAGGGTGAGAACACGTTCGCTATGTTGCTAGTTTCCTAGTAGGATGCAAAAATATTTAAATGGTGGATGATATACAATGTTGCATATACAGCTCATATGCATAAAACATGGCTTGTTTCTAAATGCTTCCATAAATATAAATGCATTTTAAACTGTTATTTGTAATCCCTTAATTCAATTTTATGTTTGGAATGAAAACAAAATTTATTCAAAAAAAGATATTCTCCTTTCTTTCCTATTTTTAGTTAATATTTAAAGAGGAATTGTGACTGGGAAATTGCTTATATTTTCTTGTGTTAGCTATTCGTGTTATGGTATTAAGGGTCAGATCTGGTTAATTTGGTGAACTTGGTTACTAAGGTGTTAAGTGTAGCCAAGATATAGGATGAACCTGCTTTGATTGAAAGGGGGAAAGATTTATTGTGACTGTGTGTTCTCTTCATTGCGTCAAATGAAATTTGTGTACGTCGCTGGCAAAAGGCTCAAAAGGTTATCTAATTTTATTGTGCTTCAGTTAAAGGGAAGTTTAGATTGTCTTGGAAATAACTTCATATTAGAGAAAGTCACCCCAATTGTGACATTTTTCCATTTAATTAAAGGATGTTGGCAATCACTTTTCTTAATGCATAATAGAAAACATATTGTTCATACTGTAAAGGTGATGGAAATATTCCCTGCAAACACTATTTACATAATTCTTTTTTGTATTTATTTGTTGTTTGCCATTATATGTCTCCAAATAATATTCTTGCGAATATGAAAAAAACCTCTTCAATTTGTCCCCAGTCACAGAGGCGCTTCTGGTCTTCTAAGGACACTGTAGTTCCTTTTTTTCTGCAGATTATAGGCTAAGTAAGTTTTTTTTTCTCTTTGTCGTGAATACGCCATGTGCCGGTTTTTTTTTATGGTAGTTTGTAGCCGTTTTTTTTTTAAATAGAGGAAGCCATCTAGGAAGGTTAGGCTTTGGTACCCGAGGTTCCAGAAATCAGAAGTTGGTCAAGTTTTTTTTAAAAGAAATTATTGAAAATTATGGAGCCACGCTTTGCATATGCACCTCACCCTTACCTATAACCTGAGTTAACCTTATTGTAATCCAGCTGCCCACTGTGCGAAAAGGTTTGGGTTTCCCCATAACTCTACATGGTATGTTAACAAAATGGGTCATATCATTGTTGACAAACAATATCGAGAATAAAATTCCTTTAATTGGGCTACTGCTTTATGAGGTTAAAGGCCTATTGCTAGTTCTTCAATCCTGCGTAAACTGGTGGGATAGGTTGGACGTAGTTTTGTGTAATGTGTTGGTGTAGGACTGATATAGTCTAGTGCCCAAAAAAGTGGGCCTTGTTCTCATGAAGTTTAGTGCTCTATCCACAGGTTTAAACATAGCCTAACCCTCTATTGGAAGGTTTGTCGAAGGCACATGCTGCAGATGAGCTTCATTAGGCTAGTATGGTGAAGTTCTGTGTGACATGTTGACTCCAAGAATTGAAAGTTCATTAAAGTGCTATAGCTGAAGTCATTACTAGTGGTTTAAACAAAATCACAGGTATTTAGCCTATATAGAAAGTGTTTCACATCAGGCTTTCTGTATTGGACCCAAGACTTTTAATTAAAGATGAAAGTGGTTTGTATAGCAGTTTAAAAGGAAAAAAGTCAATAACTATTTGTCTTGGACCTAATGACATTATGTACTAGAATGATAGAGTAATAAGTTAATAACATACCTCATAACTCATTAGTCGCAAAATTATGACGTGTTAGTCAGATCAAAGACAATTCGAGGATAAAAATATTGTCACCTTATTATTACTTAACGTCTTTGGCGTCTCAAATTTCAGACACTATTAGACTCTCCTCGGCACACTCTTTATAGATGTATAGGTTTTTTTTCATTTGTTGCAGTGCTACAGCCTTCCTTTCACATGATAAAGTTAAGTCCTATTTTTTTGCCTTGGGTGAGGTTCCACAAGAACCACATGGACACTGGTCCTTGTCCTCTTTGACATCCATGATGCTACGATCTACAGGAGTTTAAGGAGTTATCCCTCCCTTGCTCTTATTGCATAATTGGGAAACTGACTTTTCTAGGTGGGAGATAATCTTTTATCTCAAAAAACTACTCCCACCTAAGAAATGAGCATTCATATAAAAAAAAATGATTGTTTGTATTTTAGGAACAGATCACAATTTATTAAATTGCGTTTTTTTTTAAATATGTAGCTATACAATGTATTTTATTACAAGACCTCTTACCAATCCCTCAATTTCCCTGTTTCAGAATGAAAAAGTGATGTTGTACTTCTGGATGAATGGTGAGTGGGGGCTTCCTCCCCCTTACGAATTTCCGTCAGGTGAACAGCATTGTTATCAAGCTAGACCAGACCAGTTATTGCAGATGGTACAGCATCCATCAAAAAAATACAACTGGTAGTGTGATATGTCATAGGCAATCCATGTGATTGAAAAGTCAGTAGGTGGCAAAAATCTGGTTGTTTCTAGATTGTGGTTGCTAAAACTTATTGTGATTAGATACAATTCCTCTAACCTGACAGCACAAACAGTCAATGGAGGTAGCATTATTCCAGATTTTAGTGTTCTGTGGGCCTTTGGTATGTCTGTACAAAAAGTGTATGTGGTCATTATCAGTGTGTTCAGAAAGAATGTTTATTCTTTAGGATAGAAATATCCATAATGATTAAATTACATTGCTTCTTTAGAAAGAATGATTTATGATAGAAATATCATGATTATTACATTGGTCCTTAATGTGCCAAAATTAATTTTATTTTAAGCTCCAAATACTTACAAACTCTTGCTGAGGAGATACCAGGGTTATTGCACTGCCTCAGCTTTGTGGCAAAAGGTCCTGGTTCTGGCAGATCACTAATGGCACATAGTCCTATTTTCTTGACAATGTTAGATGGAAGATTTTGAAGTGTTGATCATTAATCAATTTAGATGTTTGTGTTGTATCGTTGCCACTGATTGTGAGTAGCAAAAATAGTTTAGACATTCAGGTTACAAGAAACTTTAATTGAAACGTTATTTACCAATTAAATTTGCATTTCTTTCTTTTTTTGGTTGAAGAAGTTTTTATAAATCCTAGTCAAAATGTTAAAGATATTTTTTATTGGAGTAATAGTTTGATTATTTAAAATTTTGTTGCAGGATTTAACTAATTCATATTTTGCAGGACAGGAGAGAGACCAATGTAAATAGTTTTCAACTTGGACGTTTACGCTGGAAGGTCACTTAAAATATGAGACTTTCAGCTGCAGTGCGATGTCACATTCTTAATAAAGGGTGAGAGAGAACAGGCATTCTTTCAGGGGATCCTCTTGTTTCCTAGTATGTTCTCCGTCCTTTCTCTGTTTAAGCGGCCAGACAAGGTTCGATTCCTTTCTCCTCCCTTACTTTGCACTCATAGTTCATTATCTTGAACATGTATACAGAAACTTGGAATTAGTTACTTTATTCAGGTCGAACCTTTGTAATGATGGTTGATATATTCACGTTATGGCAATGGAATCCTCTTCTCTCACTGCAAGTTATACTGTACCTACTACGAGCTTGAATTCCTCTGAGGAAATACAAGTGTATGAATTCCTTAGAGGGCGACCCATGTATTATGAAACCGTACCTATTAAATATGTCAACCTGTATGAAATGGTCACTAACTCACAGGCTGACTATTTTTTAAGTGGTTTTATAGAATTTTGTGGGTTCTGAGTTGGTTAAGGAATTCAGTACCTTGCACACTGTGGCCATTTTGCCCCAGGTCATATTTTGAGGTACGAGAGACACAGCAACAGAACTGCTACATGTCTGTATTTCATTATTGGAGACTATAATAATTAATAAGGTACTGAGTGGGACCAGACACAGGATAAATTTGAAGTCATACTTGGTCTGGGTCCTTAAGTGCCCTAGGATTTTATCTCACTCAATTTGTGAGGTAGGCCATGAGTCTGGTGAGGGAAAAAGATTAAAAGGATATGACATCCACATTCTTAATTCTGGTAGTAACAAACCTTTGTGAGTATGATATAGCGTTCAAAGCAGCTTGTAATTGCCTTTCCTTCTACAGCGTGTACTACTGTAATTTTTTTCTTGGGTACTCTTTGTTATGCTTCTCTTTGATGCACATTCTGCTCAAGTCTGCAAACCTTGATTTTCTTGCTCCTCAATTTCCATGTGTGTCAGGGTTTCTTCGTCATGCCTTCCATATTGTTATACCCTCTGTTGTTCCCTCCACATATTTGATAGTTCATAGTTCATTAAATACCCTATATCATCTTAATTTAAAGTGCAGTTCTTTTCTTTGTCATTTACCATTTAGCAATTGTCTGTCAGATGTCCTTAGTGAGGCTTTCCTGTTGTTCCCTCAAGTTTTTTTCCCTCTTGTTTTTTTTTTTCTTTATCATCCCATTTTGGGGAACTGTGGCTCCTGTATTTTATTTATGATTTCATTGTTATATATGTCACTATGTACCATCTGTCATTCATTCCACTATCAGCTTCTGTAGTGAATGCACTCCACTTTCACGATCTTATTTTTGTTAAGATAAAAATTAAAAGAAGGGCCTTTTTTATCAGTTTCTTTTTACTCCTACCATTTTTTGTACGAATTTTTATTTTTATTTTACTCCGTTTTATTAATTTCTCTGTAGACGTTTTGGTTATCCCTTTAATATTTTTAAATTAATTTTACTGTTGCAATAGTTTGCCATGATATTACAGCTTGTGTTCTATATTGCCTATCTTGAATTAATGATGTCCACGAAGCAAATTATCCATATTCAGTTTTATTTTACATAATGGGAGGGATGCCAGCTATGTAAAACTGTATTTACAGTTTTTTACCAGTTTCTTCAATAAAGGAACTATAGCACATTTTCATGATAGTTCAACTGAAAGAAATTCGAAGAGTGTATTTCTCTAATATTATTTGTACGAGGATTTAAAAGAGAAATAGGGGGTAGAGAATACTTCTCTAGTAATTAGTTCAAAATCTGTTATTAATCTATCAAAGCAAAAAGAGGACGTATTTTTTGTCTTTTGACAAAAAATATAGAATTTTCAGTAAAAAATATAAAATGTAAACACTCAGCAAATTTGAATAGCGGTACATATTTAACATTTGTTGGTAGTGGTTTGTTATAGTTGTCAGTGATGTTTTTTCCTTGCATTTACTTTTAAGTTGTGCCAAGCTCTGACAAACTTTTTTTTACAATCACTTAAGGTGTTTTATAGGCACATTTTCTTTTTTGTCTTGTCAGTACGTATATCATTGATTGCCAGTAAGTATATCATTGATTTTTTTTCAATACATATCATTGATTGTCAGTCTATCATTGATTTTTTTTTGTCATTACGTATATCATTTATTATTAGTACACATACTTCACTTTGCTGGTAGTGGTTTGTGATTTTTTTGCCTTGCATTTACTTTTCTGCCAATCTCTCAAACGTTGTTTGATATTTACCCATTTTTAGTACATTTGTCAGTATCATTATACTGATTGACTGTACATATACTTCAATTCTTTGTTGGCAGTGATTTATAGAAAACGTCAGTGATGTTTTTTACTTTCAATTTACTTTGTGAGGCGCTTTTTTTTTTTTTTTTTTGTACATTTGTCAGTATCATTATCAGTACACGTATTTCTTCAGAATTGAAAAAATATTTGGCAGGTTTTGTTTAAAGACTGTTTAGTATTTAACGGTTTTGTTGTACCATTATACATTTTTTATGTATGTATTTTACTGTTTAGGTAGGTTTGTTGTGGTAATTTTTAGTTTTATTAGTTTTGTGATATTTTTTATTAACTAAGCATATAGTGTACTACAGTAACTTTGATTCGGGCTGCTTTCACAAATTTTTTTAAAATTTATCCATGTGTAATTAGATTAATTTGAGAGACTCACTCTCACAAACTAACATTGAATGCAATATAAACACTTGATTCGAAATGATTTTTTATTTTATTTATAAACTGTACTCTATACCAACCTATTTACAATATGAATAATCTATACATGACTGATTTCTAATGATAATACTTTCAGGAATTTGGGATGGCTTCTGTTTTGCTAATAAGAGTGAGGAATTGCTGTAAGACCGAAAATAGCACAAGCTTATGTACGTTGTCAGAAAAGTGATTGACGAGAAAGTTTTTAGCTCTGGAAAGGGTGATACAGCAGCTGCCAAGTAGGAATCGCAGGTACTCCAGAGAGATGAGATCAATAAGGAGGCAAGTTTACCTGAATGTTAAGAAGTTATTGCAGTTCCTTTCTACTGATCATGGACTAAATGATGGCAGGAAGATAGTTACCAGAACAGAAAAGAAAATATTGGTGGCTGTAGTCAAGACCAAAGTCTACAGCACTTGGAAATGAAGATGCAACTAGTAATGTGATAGAAAAGATCTACTGGTGTAGCAGCCGAGCATCCCAAGGTCACAACATACTTTCCCAGGATACAGAAAGTGTAATATGCAAGATGTCCTAAAAATACAGCTGTTTCCCAGCATATGGGAAGGTGGTGTAGCAGAGAATCTCAGTGAAGATTGTGTAGCAGTTGAGTATCCATAGCCACAGCAAAGTTACCCAGCATATGGAAAGTGTAATAGGCGAGGTGTCTTAAAACACAAGAGAGCTTCCAGATACGTATATGGAAGGTGTTGTAGCAGCAGTGTATTCCATCATACGGAAAGTGTAAATAGGCGAGAAGTTCTAAATCACAGGAGTTTCCAAGCATACGGAAGGTGGAGTAGCAGCTGAGATACCCCAAGGTTGCAGGAAGTTTCCTAGAATGTGGAAGGTGGAGAAGTTAAAATATCCAAAAATCACATATTTCAATTTCTATACCTCATTTGTGTAAGAGAAGACTTCAGAAGTGTTTTTAAGTACAGGGAATTATAGCAGCCGAAGCGTTTCAAAATCACAGCAGATTTCCCCAGCATATATAGATAGGAAGTGTAACATCTGAGGTAGCATTTGAGATGGGTATAGATAGGAAGTGTAACATCTGAGGTAGCATTTGAGATGGGTATAGATAGGAAGTGTAACATGTGAGATGACATCAGTTTCTTGGCGAAGATGGTGTAGTGAGAATTTCATAGATTGCAGGAGCTTTTCTCAGCATATGGAAAGGATGCCTAACAGCAGCCGAGATGTCTTCAGGTTAATGTATACTAAATATCCAGTCGAGATCTTAAGATTTTACTAGGCAGCAGTTCTATGTATGTTAGAAGCAGAATTGTAGGTCAGAAGACTTCCAGTATAGGTTAAGAAACATCGACATATGTGATCATTCTCAGCTGTAGCATTATCATACAGGCAAAGGTGAAATGCGTCTGTGAAGTCTTGGTTTAACAGCTCTTGAGAAAGTTTGTTAGCATATGCTTCATAATTCTCTCATTCAATGATCGTAAAAGATGCTGTTTTAGCTGAAATGTTTATCTCGGGCAGTGGTAGTGTTAGCTGCTGCTTTTTGTAGGACTTGGAAATTTGTCTTCCTGCTTTGATTTCCAGAGATGCAGTTGACAGGAACACCATGCTTTGCAGCACTTCAAGTCTTCCTGCTACGATGTCCAAATGTGCAGTTGACTGTTTCAGTTGACAAACAGTTTTGCAGCACTTCTTCCTGCTACGATGTCCACAGATGCAGTTAACAGGAACATCATGCTTTGCAGCATTTCATCCTCCTGCTACGATGTTCAGAGACGCACTTGACAGGAACATGTTTTGCAGCACTTCTAATGCAATTTGTAGCAAATATGATGTTCTTTTAGACCGAAGAAACAAGACTGTTTCCCAGGACGTGCAGTAGTAGGGTGGGAAACTTGTACCTCACTATCCTCGTCCACTAGTATAGAATGATGACAAGCACGAAGTATTCAGTAAAGGCTCTTGTTATTTCAGCTGAAGAATATATGACCTGAAAAGAAAAGCCAGTATTAGGCGTGTTTACTTGTAAAAGTTATCCCGGCTATTAAAACATTTACTCGTAAAAGTTATCCTGTTTAATAAAGTTACAAATTGATTTAGCTTTTTATTTGTTTAAAAATTTACCAATTGACTTAAACAGTATATAAATAGACTTATACAGTATACAAATAGACTTGTACAGTTTATTTTATCCGTAAAAACAGTGTCCACTGCGAGAATAAAAAATATTCACCTCTGGGTATTGACAATGTTGATGTTCCTAGAAGTTAAGTCGAAAGAAACCAAAGACACTACTGTACCTGAGGGTCTTGCCAGTCTTTTCTTACTTCATTAGAAAGAAATCAGATACAGCTACCCTAGTTCAGTGGATCGGGGCCCATTTCTCAATTCTTCAAGGATCAAAATGATTGCCGGAATGGTCAGATTCCCTCAGATGAAAGTGATTACGAAATTGGAATGAAAGTCATTTCCGACAAAAAGAAAAAGGGGGTGGGGGTTGGGAGTTGAGGAAGAGCATTTCAACAGCTTTCCTTCCCCTTGGAGTTTGGCCATTTGTATAAAATTCTACACTTCATACAGCGGAACTAGCTGCAAAATAAACATTCAATAGTTACCCCCTAAACTGTAAAACAAGCAAAATGTCTGTACACTAAAATAAAAATTTTGACCTGGTAAAAACCACACTAGAAAAAACTAATCTGAAACTTTTGGCTTTGTCCATGAAAAGTTGAGAGAATTTATCTTATTGACTAAAGAAAATTAACTTCAAGTGCAGATATCTTGTAATGTGAAATATATCATGTGAAGTATCAAAACCAAATAGTACTTATCTGCGGTGGTGAAGGGAAATAGTTCTTAATGCAAAGCGCACACAAATTAACTTTAAAGTCTCTTACTCCCGGTTATTTAAAAAAAATTGACAATTTGACTACTTTCAATGCAAGATAGGTGGTTATATATGGTTTCTTCATTCACCTGTTTTATCACTTTTGTTACGCAAAACTATTTTAATACACAACTGTATGTACAAATTTATTAATTTGGGGGTGGGATTTTTGCTAAAGTAAATGTTAAGCCGCAGAGGACAATTAATGAATTTTGCTAGACACAAGCAGCTCGGTTCAATTCTGAGTTACACCAACAGCCAAAAAATTAACCTTTCGATTTGCCAAATTTTCAGCATGAGCAAATGAGTAAAAACTATGTTCTCTCCAAAACACACCCTTAGACGGAAGGCATACCAAAACAACAGTTCATCTGGAAACTTACGTCTAACCTCTGATGTTTTAAAGAGAAACTGAAACGCAGGCACTGCATACATTCTAAAACTCCTTAGTTCAAGAATCACAGTTCATTACTAAAAATAACCACCTAATTGTTTGTTGCTTTTATCATAAAAGGCCACAAAAACTGAAAAAGTAAACTACTTTTGAAAAGAACGAAACTAGCGAGAGTTAATCTAAGCAAACCTAGTTCCTCTGAAGCAAAAACGCATAATCTTCTAGGCGAGAGTAAATTATGTAAGCCAAGCCAACTGGCATATGGCACAGAAAAGTTATTCCTTTGGTTTATTATTTTTATTTTAGGACTCATTGCGCAATCTATTCTCTAGTGTTTCAATGTTCTATTTTGAATAGCTTTAAGCAAAGTCTTTCCAAAGAGTAACGCTACGTAGTAAACGCCATTTAACTACCAAATATAACTATTCAATATTCATGATGCATCTTCGATATGCATCAATATACTAACTTGGTATGGTAGGACTAATATGCGCAGATACCTGTTCATTATTTTTAAGCTATAGATAAGCAAGTCTGCTTTACAGTGAAAAAAAAAAGTTAACAATACCTAGTCATTTACTGCAAAACAGAATTGTTGAAGGTGAAACGAAGTGTAGCATTTAAGATCTTTGTGGATTTGTCGTACGGAAACCTTATCAGTAGCTGCAGACAACTGGGGCAACATCAAGGTCCAATATGTGCCAACAAATCTTTGATATCGAATTTAATTAAGTTTAGCAGACGCCAAAATGGCACCGCATACTAACTAGACTACTTTGCACGGCAGGAAGAGTTAACGGTCTGATAATTGGAACTGGGAATAATAGTGAATATACCAAAAGGGGACCAGAGTTAATTTGATTAATCAAATGCATTGCTCTTTATTATTCGATGTAAATATTAGGTATTCTAAATCCTCGATGGTTTAAAAAATATTAAACCTCTTTCATAACGCCAATACATTTCACAGCGTCCAAATAACCGTTAAGGATCCACGTCACTGAAATTTCCAATTAAACTTCAAAATTACACTGTTTCACGAACAGTTCCTGTTGATTTTGTCTAATACAAACTGGTCACCTTCACTACTGGCCCTTCCCATACATTTTGTAACCAAGTGGCTGGTGATTGAAGAGAACGATCAGACTGGATTGCACTACTGATTTTCTACCTTCAAATGAGGAAATGCAGATCTATGAAATGTTTACGAAGCTTTTAAGACCACATAGCTTTGCGCTAAATGAAACACTAGACAAAAGGAGTAAGGAGGTCGAATCTTTCAAATTAATTCAATATACATAAGTTTCTCAGAGTTAGAATTTGGGGGGGAGCCAATTGAAATGAAACGATGGGCCAGCTGAATAGGACTCCAGTTTAAGAACTGAATAAGTAAGAGCAAGCAAAGGTATCAAAAGCATAAGATTAAAAAATGAGATCAAAATCCACAAGGTAAATGGACAAAGTCGAATGAACGTTTTGGCAGTGGGGTGAGCAGTGGCTTGTGTTGTTGGCACCATTGCCGTGCCACACGCACGATCATGGCGAACTTTAGTTAAAATATGAAAACTGCTGAGGCTATAGGGGGCAGCACTTGGTTATGTTTGAGGACTGGATGATCAACGTATCAAATTTGTAGCCCTTTAGCCTCTGAGGGCGGACAGGAAAAGTGAGAAAGGACAAAAAACCATCTATAGTTTTTCACAGAAAAAAAACTCCTAGATTTTGATTAGCTGCCTATACATTCAACTTTCAAACCTAATTACACTTGATACCTCACTGGGGCTTGGCCTTATGCTCAATCATTTCTTCAGCTGGTGGCAATTCTTATTATTTGGAAAGTAACACCAAGATATTAGATTGAATAGACTTTTACTCTAGAAGTAAACAGCTCTGTAGAAAAAACATGCTGAAAAAACATTGTTGCAGACAATCCGTCCTGAGTAAGATCGACCCAGAATCCCTCCATTAATAATTACTAATCTTCAAGAGCCTTTTTCTCAGATTTTGATTTTCAGAATAGACATTGCTTCCATTTATATTAAAACTCGTGGAGCCTAAAACTGCCTCCTGAAAAAAGTAAAGGAAATTTCCAGGTTTTTATTTTATCTTTTATTAACTTCGCACAGATTACATTTGTGCAAGTAAAAATAAACCCCCCCAAAAACATGAGGACAAAACTACCACTAATTCTGAATTGGAAACCATTTTTTGAAAACTTACCAAGCCTCTAACGGACACTGTTTCGATCTTGCACAGCTCAGGTCAGAATTTCTGCCAGTGTATTTTGTAATTTTTATTACAAAAGTTTTCGATTCAACAAAAAAATTTAAACCAACAGCTATACTTTATTTTATGTTACTATTTAAAGAAAAAAGTTAACATAGTTAATAAAGTATTAAAGAACACATGGGCCTATGTCTCCCATTAGCCCAAATCCCAGTACCTAAGGTTAAGCATTTAGCCATTACCTATAATTTTAGAATAATTAGAATCAGATCATGTAAATACATTAGGAAAAATGCAATTACTACTTGGCAATTACGCTTCTATTTTTCGGGAAAAAAACACTAAACTTTCAAGCCTCACAAGCCATACAATCAATCTTCTTGCAACAAAAATACGCTGCTATTTGAAAGCAGCTTCGGACCTAAGTGGCAGTGTCTTAAAAGAGTTATACTCTTGGCTGTTAAAAATCCTACTGATAGCATCTTTACAAAACCTTTAATTACTTCCGGCTGTCAAAAAAAAAAGTTAAATCACCTATTGCCTTACCCTATTGTCAAAAACTTGAGCTTGAAAATTTAGTCGTAAAAACAGTTTATTGCTCTAATATTTTCACCTGAATCACATTTACAATATATATACCATTTTGGTGAACACTCAAGATTCCCAACGGAAAAAATTTTAAAAGTAATTACGGAGTCACTACAGATCCCGGGACGATCGATTTTCGCGGGAAAAAATAGCTGAGAATAAAGTTTTTGGCCTTTTTTTGTAATTGACCCAGTAAAAATAAAGCCTGAAAAACATCAAACGGTAAAGGGGGGACACATTGGGAAACCGGGGTTTTTGGGTGGGGGGAAGCGGCGTAGGACTTTCACGGGGACGTAACTCTCAATTCCCGGTTTTGAGACCCAGACCTTTGACCCTGAATACAAAACTTTGACCTCTTACTCTGCATTCAAGGTTGACGTAGGCTAGGCTAGCCTAGAACCCCTTACATTGCCGAACTTTTGAAAGACTAGCCTACATGTAAAACGTCTAGCCTAGGCTACCACTAACAGACATTAAATTAGAAGCTTAGACCCCACAGCAAGGCCATGGCGGAACGGCGCTTCGTGCGTTATCCGCATTTTTAAAGATTGTTGGCAAGCCCGACATGTTCTGGCAAGAGATAATGTTGCACTGCGCGCGCTAGCCACAGGGGTTACAGTGAATTAGCCACAGTACATACAAAAAAAACACTACTAGCCTAGGCTATAAATCCCCCCATAACTAACATAAACACCTTCCTCGTTCGAACACGGGCTTCGGTACTGGCTTCGAACTAACCGAAACAGTACTGTTCGAACACGTGCTTCGGTACTGGCTTCGAACTAACCGATACAGTGCTGTTCGAACACGTGCTTTGGTACGGGCTTCGAAATAACCGAAACACTAGTTTTAAGGCTAACAAAAATTAATATACAACTTACCTTATTCACATTTCAAAGTCGCTGCTGTCCGACGACATGAATGTAGATGAAGGCATCAGTCTCGGCCTCTTTGGAACGGGTGAGGATCACGTGGCTCATGGTAGAAGGTCCTGGTCTTATTGTTTCGGGCCGGGAAATCCAATTTGAGATTGGGGATGTCGGGCGCTTTTTGAGCGAATACACACGTTTAATCAATTTCAGGAACGCCTGAAATAGACACGGAACATCTTGTAGATACCGCTTCTGGATACAGTACATAGAAAAATAGCTTTCGTAAAGTTCTTTCTGCATACCGCGTCTCGGTAGCGCGCTCCGTTTAAGAACACACCACTGCAATTCTATAGTGTTCGTGTGTACATTCGGGTTGTCCGGGCTAATGAAGTTAACGCTGTGGTCACGACATTATGCGCAAAATAATGATCCCGGACTTTGCTGTACTACTTCCAGCAATCAGATATGATTGTGGTTTCTGGAAGTACGTTATCAAGCAACACCGGGATCAGTTTCGGCAGAACGGTCAGGAACCACCTTGAAAAAGTCTGCGTGTATGTCGGTCAATGCCAACGAACACCTAAGATCCGTCTACCTTTCGGCCACAGTTGTGCTTCAGTTTCCCAAATTTTAGATTCGTCGATCTTAACAATATGACCAGGACCACCGATTTTCTTATTATCAGCACACATGGATTTGGCAACTTACATCCCTACAAAAATTATACCAATCCACCACGGTGTTAGGTGCTAGAGGCATAACCAAATCCGTGACAACACACACTGGGATTTTCTTTGTGAAGCCAAATATTAATATAATAATTGTCCAGTTGCCTTCCTCTGCTTCGACTTCACGGAACTATCTTCCGATACAGTTTCACTGGTCAGCCTGGGAAAAAAATCTGTTCGAAAAATGCACAGCTATGTAAAAATTAGCTTATAATTCTACGTATAATTATTTAGTCTACAAAAAAAATAAAAATAAACTGGGGTAAGCATTATTCAGTATCACTAGCTTCAACGAATTGCATCCAAACATTCACTTTTCTCAAAAGAAACGTGGGTGGACGCAAAGGATAACTAAAAGAGCATATTTAAAAAACAAAGCATTTTGTTGGCGTTTTGAATACTTAAATCTAATGTAGCTGAATGGTTTAAAATGAAATTGAGTAACCGTTTGCAAAACATTTTTTTACATTTTCACAAATTACCATTCTCATTACTTAAACTTTGAACTGGCTTGTCCTCACAAAACTTCCATGGCAAATAATTTGGACATTCAAATGCTCGATTGTCGTAAAAGACTTCTCCGCTTTGTAATATACTTAAAAACTTTTACATTGTTTTACATATGCAACAGGATAGGTAAACGTGCTACTAGGCAGAGAAAATAAACCGCTTCACTTCTTTGTTTAAAGTTAATTAAATATGGAATACAGGCCTAGTCTTTTTATTCCTACTTACAAAACGTCGGCAGTTGTAGACTAAATTTTCCTGCATACACGCAAAAATAATAGTTCAGTCTAAAAGTGCAATTCATTGGATGAACAAACAGGATTTGAGTCTTCACCTAAAATGCTCAAAACGAGACAGTTACACAAAAGTACTACTTTGATTAATTCCAGTTCGATTGAAGGAATCTCACCCACCACTGTGCTATGTAGATTTAATTCCTCACCAACAGAGCAGAATGGAACAAGTGAATAAAACAAAAGCTTTACCACGAAAGAAGAGACTAGCCTAATTGAAGAAAAACAGCCTTGGATCTAGAATAATTGAATCTGTAAGGATTTGAAAACCTAGAGGTTAAAGTTAACTTTTGGCTTGGGCGAAATATATCTTGCTTTAGACCAGGTCTAAGAAACTAGCTTCTAAATAAACTGCTCAAAGCAGTTTTAACCAATAAACTAAACTTCTGGAGAAAATCTGCACAATCTAAATCTTAAAAACACTGCATTCATTCAAAGTTATCAATTGTGGCAAATGCTTTCAAGAACACGTTAGCGCAGCGTACTACGTTGAATCTCACTTAAACCTTTTGCTTTATACTTATTGAATCACTTGGCAACAAATTATAAAAAACTAAGTCCCGAAATCTATAAAGTATCTTGCTTACATATTTCAAATAACTAGAAAATTCTACCAAGTAATAATCCCAAACGAAAGTCACCAACTAAATTTTGTAACTGCCATCAGTTTTTTAAAAATCACTTTAATGGATCAAAAATATTTTACTTTAGCAAACTAACTGCCCGAGACCTAGTTCAACAGTACTTGAAAATTATTTATCAATACCCACGATCTGTAAATTAACTACGCTGCAACTAATTTGGTTTCCCGAATGTCGTAAAAGTAAACTACCATATGTAAGTGATTTCTAAATAAACGCTCTTCCCCCAAAGATCCCAGGTGTCATACGAAAGACAACGGCTTCGAAAGGACGAATCCTACAACAAAGTGTACTACGGCCACCAGCGTGATCATTTCAAGATTCACCGAAAGAAAATACCAGCACTGGACAGTCTACAACAACCTCGGTGACCTATGGACCAATAGAAGAGTTGAGCGAGGATCGTCAGCTCGACTAATGAAGGTCAAACTGTCCTAAGGAGGCAGGAATGCCTTCAATTTTTACCAACCACAGTATCTGTACGAGGAGTTTTGTTGTATAGGAAAACAAGCATTTTCATCGAAATTTTCAAGTAAAATTCCTTAGAGACTTATGGTTAATAAAACAAATTGTACAAAACGGGTTCTATCTTATTGCTCCCAAAATATTGTCCGCTTCCACTAAAAAATGGAGAAAATTTAAGAGGAACGTCAGTGAACGTAGTACTGTCCATAAACCAACACGGTACAAG
>NC_087215.1:15088794-15116294 GCF_015104395.2 Macrobrachium nipponense | reverse complement strand
ATTCATCAAATAAATTTACCCTTCTTTGGTTACTACTGGCTTTTCTATTCTGCCAAAATCCTTCATCAGATCAATCATTGTAATGTTAAAGGCCTCACTTCTGGAAACTCTGTACCAGATGGCGTATAATAAAGGCCGGAAATAACCCCAGAACACAACTCAATGACGATGGAACTACCACTTTTAAACGTTCTCTCTCTCTCTCTCTCTCTCTCTCTCTCTCCGCCAAAAGGACATCCGTTCATTGAATGCCGATGTAAACTGAAACCCTAGATGACTTCGTAATCTGCAAAGAAGCGACCTGAAATTCCAAAATCCGCTTCGTCCGTCCCGGATTACAAAGTAATGGAGATATCGCTCGTGATAAAAGATTGTCGTCGTTTCATGAACTTTTTGCCTAAGAATTCTTTACCATGGAAGAAAGTTTAGAGAAAGGACGAGCGACGAAACTCTATCCAGAGAGTAATTATAAAGCTACTTATTAAAAGCATTGATTATTGCAACATATTATGCAAGAACTAATCCCCAGTACGACAGTTTCGTCTTTGTAAGGACAGCGATTTACGCCACACCGATTCAATGACAAGGCTTAGTTCTCGCTGAACGTTGCCTGACAGAAGTGGATTCCATTGCATTGTAACATTACCGAAATGCCACTGTTACTTGGATAAAACTATAATGGTCTTTTTCACTCCAAGGAAACGTAACGCTATCTCGTCACAGATATTTAATGAGACGAACAACCAGTTTGATATAATTACTTGTCGTTGTTCTATAGCCACCAATTGGATATGCAATGCAGCTTTGATCTTCACTGATAGTAAATTACAATGTAATTCATTCATTAAATTGCAAAGTTGCATCATGCCAACCGGGCTAGAATAATTCACATTTTCAAACATGAATAAAATAAGTTACATTATTTTGATTTAGAACAAAGAGCTATATTCGATGCATACATCAATCCATGTTATATGGCACTCCAAGAAGTGTTATATATATGTTTTCGACTACTCTCAGAACATAATTCACGAAAGAACATTATTTTTCCTCACTTTTTTCAGATAAATTCAATGAAATTCTTATGATTACTCCTGAATATATATATTTTGAAAGTATACATACACATTAACACACACAATAGCACGCATTAACACGCACACAATATATATGAATATATAATATATATATATCTATATATATATATATATATATATATATTTAATAAATATATATGTGTGTGTGTGTGTGTGTGTGTGTGTGTGTGTGTGTGTGTGTGTGTGTGTGTGTTCCCATACCAAAGTCTTGTCCCTTTCAAATGACTCCAATTCTCTTTCACTCCTCGACAACCTTCCCAATGAGTGTGACACGAGTGACATAATAGACTTTGGCAAGGAAAGAATCATCCCACGACATTCTCTTCACAGATCTTCGGTATTGGATTTCATTTCCCAAACTTCCTGACAGGTCCGAAGAATCTCGTTCGGGAGTATGGGTTCTGCTATGTGGACGAGCTCCTGTTATTCCTGAGGATACCGTTGCCATGTATTGTTTGCTTTCATGTTATTGTGTGCTGTTACTACGATTCTTGTTTTTATTGTTTCTCTTTCGGACTGTAGCCTAGGGTGAATTTGAAGATTTCGAAATTAGAATTATAAAATGGGCCTTATGATGTGGGAACGCAAGTACCAAACTGCCATGCATGTTACTGCAGTTCCCCCTCCCGCCAAAGATAGGAAAATTATTTCAATGGGTTACGCATAAACTGAATGGGTTGCATAACGACACTGGTCATATACACCAAGCTGTTTTTGCTTTATTCAGCAAACATGAAGTTATTTTTGAGCCAATCCATTCACACCTCACAAGGAAATCAACGCAGCCATCATTACCGTTAGAACATTAGCGCTGTGATTCGGCATCGGCAAGAAATGAATTTGTCATAAGGCCCAACTGACACCGGAAGTGGCCCAGGTATGACAAATAGCAACACATGATATAAAGTCTTGTAACTCAGGGAAGAAATAAAGTCTGGAGAGTTTGGTGAACAGCAGCAAAAGCAGAGAGACACAAATATTCGTTGGAAGGAGCATATTTAGCTATAATATATGAAGCGATGGATATTCAAGACCCAGTTATCTTCTATAGACACACTGCTGTTACAGATTGATAAAAAGCAACCCCACCTCACCCCTACTTACAATCCTAACTCCTCCATTTTGTGTGAGGTGTGGCAGTAATCTGCAAATTTGGAGCTAAAAACGTCTGACAACGGACAGTGTGATTTGCTCTTTACATTTTGCCGAAACATCCAGCGTAAACAATCGTGCAACGGAAAAGCGAACCATTACTGAAATTCTTTAGCAAACACAACACTTTAAATCGCCGGAACGAACTCTCAATTTCATTTTCCATTGTAGTCTTTACTTTTTTTCGTTTCCGCTGTTCTTGCTTCTTTGTTGTTCTTTCTCGGAAAAAGAACCTTTTTTTTCGTTGTTGACTGAAATGTCTAAACTCATTTTGGTTCGAGTTGTTTACCCTTCTTCTGGGAAATGCGAGAAGAGTGGCTCGGGGAGTTAACAAGGCGGAAATGTTCGCGTTTTTCCTCGGTTTTCTTTTAATCTTCGGAACTCACTTCAAAGTTCGTTTGTCGGTGATAGGATTGTATTGCGACAATTCTGATTTGCAGTTTCTCTTCATCACTCGCACAATCGATACACTCCAACCATTGCGTTCGATGAAAAGATATTACGTATATGTATAATTCCTTCCTATAACTCTCTTCTCTCTCTTCTCTCTCTCTCTCTCTCTCTCTATCTCTCTCCGTCTCTCTCGTGATTACAGAACTTTCTCTATGAAACAAGGTGGGTATAAGAATTATGGAATAAGGGATAGATATAATAACCAGGAATAACATTACCTGAATGGATACTAAAATGGGACTCTGCAAATATCAAATACACCTACATATGAACCGTGAGAGAATCCTCTGATACAGCTGTGACGTCCAGCCCAGAAAGACTGAACACTACAGATTGAGACCATGAAAAGAAAGCTTTTTTCTTATGCTCGCCGGAAATAATTAGGATTTTGACAAAGCGGCTAAAATGTAAAGTTTCGAAATATGTGGAAACACACCTTTGCTCCATCTCGGGTTTGATGTAATCCAAGCTATGATCATATGATGATCATATGATGATACATTCAATAATATGCTCAAGTTTTGAGGAAATATAGGATATTATGAATGCATCAAATTAAAGAAGTACATTAGCACAGAAGTGTTTTAAAAGATGGCCACAAGACGATGCATTTTTGACGTCAGTAAGATGTCCCAATGCTTATTGAGTCACTTACTTGCCTCAGACAGTTAAATTTATTGTTCAGAATTTACAGTTTCGCCCTAGACTTCATAGAAGTAACATGTCTGATTTGGATACTGCTCGCATTTCATTCGTGTAACGTGGAAAGTGAGGTGCATTTCACATCAGATAAGACAACTACTATTAAGTCAACTTGAAATGGTTAGATAGTTTGATTACATGATTATACAATAATACTTGCCTTGTAGGGTCACCCCTTTTCTACTATTTACGATTACGATACAAAGCATATCAACAAGAATGCTTGTAATGAAAAAACAGTTTCCGGGTAAAAAAAAAAAATAAAAAAAAACTTATACGAGTAACAGAATAACTATGGAATGGAACTACATAGTAAGGAAAATAATTTTAATTATACTGTTATCATACTGTTAACCTAATAAAGGCCAGGATGTGCCATATAAAGTCAAGAGGGAAGGATCAAAGGATCAAGCCAAAATGAATAGATCCTATGACACTTGGAATGAAAGCAGTGAATCACATACTGTGCACACATTTGTAACAATGGACACAAAAATTAACCTCTTTAATATATTATACTTTTAATTGAAGCATACATACCACAGTTTTCTTATATGGTATGAAGATATTAAAAGATCAAAAGCAACCGCCTTCTTTGTCCGAATGGAATTCTTAAGAAAAAAAAAAAGACGACTAAGCTAATTTTATCCCTATGTCGCTTATTTTTCGTTGGTCGCTCGTAATTAAATACGAAGCATAAATACAAAAAATATTTTGATATATTTCATAAATCAACTGAGAGAGAGAGAGAGAGAGAGAGAGAGAGAGAGAGAGAGAGAGAGAGAGAAGCTCTTTGACGATGGGTAACAGATTCCATGACATCACACTGAACTGCGAAACTCTAAGGTCACATGTTATCCATTGACATCATGAGCCTGCAGACTCTTTCATCATTCAGACATTGCATCATCACAAAAGTAGATAAGCTTTATTTACAACTAAATATAATCCGAAATTTTCAGGTCATAAATAGAATACGTCCGAATCTGTGTATCTGTCGCCATTCAACAGACAAAAATGAAGGTGTTCGGGTGAACATTTTAAGACCCTAAAGAAAAATGAAAAACTGAAATATCCCAAAAAACTTTATTGGGGAATATGGAATGAAACTGCAGTGGCTAAAATTTGATATCAGCTGCAATAATTCCAAACCAAGAATGCGTTATCATAATTTATAAAGCAAGCAGCAAAACACTGCCTTAATTAGAGAAAACAACGAATTGTGTGTTATTTTTTAATCAAAGTAACACGAACTCCTGGCTGCTGTTTCAAGGTTTAACATTAAAAAATGGGAGAGAGAGAGAGAGAGAGAGAGAGAGAGAGAGAGGGGGAGATTTAAAAGCGCTTTTAATCCAAAAATGATGAGGGTCGAACGTCCACAAAATCCCAAGCTACATCAGGGGGAAAGGAATTTATACAGCACATTACAGGCTCCAGAACAACACGCAAAATAACGTTAAATTACGGCGATCCCAAAACTGCATTCCAGAACAAAAGGTTAAAATGACTAAACAGGGATTTTGGTGTTTTTTTTTTCTTTTTTTTTTGCAGATTTGCAAATACCAAAGATGAATCTGAACAATTAAGAGATAATGCTTATGGTAAACTCTGCCTTCGGGGTTGTCGATAATCGCAATTTCCAATTCCACACACACACACACACACACACACACACACACACACACACACACACATACACACACACACACACATATATATATATATATATATAGTATATATATGTATATATATATATATATATATATATATATATATATATATATATATAATATATATATACTATATATATATATATATATATATATATATAATATATATATCTATATATATATATATATATATATATATATATAATAGTATAATATATAATATATTATATATTTATATAAAAAAAACTATTACAGCACTTCACTATGGCCACTATTTATTTGAGAGACATATCTTTGCTCTACAGATCCCCACGAAGAGATAAGGAGACAAAGGGGAAAGGAGGAAGGCAGAGAGAGAGGTAAAGCGGGTGACAATAAAATAGTAAATTTAATAAGGTGATAAAGTGAATTTAGATAAGGTGAACTAAATTGAGATGAAAAATTAATATATGGAATAATTTCTAGACTGGATTCACAATAAGTATGACCATCGACGACGGAAGTTACTCATCTCGTGAATTATTTGAAATGAAAAAGTGTTCATACAACAAATAATCTTTGCAATCTTCATTCACTCTAGTTATAATGGACAAATATCCTTGCTTTAACATCCATAACAGTGCTACATATCAACAGCATGAGTGAGTAAAGAATATATATGCCAATTACCTTCTGAAGGAAACTAACTTCATGAAAACACGTCTAAGAGCAATGCCATCCAGAACGAATTCTAAAATCATCCTCGCTGTCCACAAACGGCTAAAATAAATCCTCCTCCCGCCATTCTGAACAATTAACCGGCTCTAACAATCCCTTTATTCGTCTATATTTGAAGCCCGGATTGTCTTAGGTCCTTCTGACCTGAACTACCCTATATATTCATAATATGCCTTTTGGAAGCAGGTGGTATTTTATAAGTATATATTATCTCTGGTCGGGTCAAAAAAATATTTGGTAATATCATGCTTATTTGATGTCCCAAAGGCTAACCCCGGAGCCGCCGCCCGCCCCCCCCCCCCACTTCCCATACCCCCCCGCCGCCTTCTCTCTCTTCTCTGTCGTCTCTCTCAACTTTAGTGTTTTTTTGTTTTTTAAGCAAATGTTTTAGGTCTTTTACACGGGGTGGGGGCGGGATGGCGGTTGTCCAAATTATTCCCTACGCTGGAAGAATCTCTGGTGTGAGAGAGAGAGAGAGAGAGAAGAGAGAGTACATATCCACACCAATACTTGAACATGAATTATCAGTATCTGACCAACATCAGTTACTGCTAAACACAATCCTAAAACATTTTAGTTAGTAGTAAAGGGCTAAACTGCATCTGATTTTACTGACAAAGGAAACGGCTGAAGAAATCACGCAAAGGTGAAATGAAACAATGAACATGAAAAACTGTGATTCGAACTTGAAGTAGTGTCATGTTTTTCCCTAAACCGACTCTGAAAAAAAGATTAAAGGCACAAAAAAGTAAATTATTTTCATGGATATCTACACAAAAAAACGGTAACACCAACACTAAAAGAATGAATGGCACACAACAACATCCACCAATCAAACCAGAAGAAGAGAGAAACAACTGGGTCATTAAATAAGTGGAAACTTTCCTGAACAAACTTCCGACTTCTTTCTTCCTGAATGCTGAACAGAAGAGACAGACTAAGTCGAAAGAGGTTACCGATTTTCCGAATGAGACCTTCACAATATTAAGTGTCTCCAGGGGCTGATCTTGGGCTGATTAGAAAAAATAAATCGTGAGAAAAACGCGTTTGTAAATTGGCATTTTCAAATAGCATATCACCAGCATTGTTAGATAATGGGGTTTTCGACCACTTTGGAGTCTACATATGCAAGTACACATTTCCATGGGTGAAGTAGAATAATTTTAGAAGGGTTTGGAGCAAAAAAAACAAAAAAATTGCGACTTGGAGCTCTGGCGACCCTTCATATTAGGATCAACAAAGACTGACTACAAGAAGCACCACTCAAGTCTTGGGAAGTTGGTAGACAAAAGAATCCATTTCTACTTCTTCCCTCGTGTTCCTTTAAGAGCAATGCTCTGAGGACGAATAACTTCAGTACTTTTCCGAAGAGAATAAGAAAAAAAAGAAAGAGGAAAAAAGGAAGAGGCGATAGAACAGGAAGAAATTTCCAACGTCCAAGAGGGTGAAAGAAACTCAATGAAATGTGTAACACCTGTTGGAGACGCTACATTTACACATGTGACCATGTGTAAATATAAATAAACATATACATACATATATATATATATATATATATATATATATCCTATATATATTATATATATATATAAATATAGTATATACATACATACATACATACATATATGGTACTATCTGTTTTACTATTTGCCTTTTTCAGCGCAACTACATCTCTCTCTCTCTCTCTCTGAGCAACAGCCATCAACAAACCTATCTGGAAGCCGTAGGCAGCATCACACATTCCAGGAATGAAGGCAAATCACTCCCAAAACTTTCGACGCAACTTCACGCAAACAATATCCTCTCACTTCTGCCCAGGTATCAGATGAATATTGTGTCAGTTTTCTTCAACTTTTCCTGGTCACTCTCTTTATGGTCCATCCTACAAGTGAAGCTTCTTTCTCTTGCTGAAATACTACATACCTCTTCATTAATTAACCTCTCCGCCATTCTCAGTTTGTATCATCTTAAGTGGCAAGTATGCATGTATGTATATACATATGTATGTATGTATTTCATTTACACGTAACAATTTGTCCCAATAAACCCCATTTTACGGAAATGGTAACAAAAGTATGGTAAATCCCATTCATCTCTTCATAGAAAATAAGGTTCTGAGGAACAAACTTCTTAAGCTATAATGAGTTACAGAATAAACAATATCTAATTCCAAGCAAGAACAAGGCAACAATAAAACGTCGAGTGTTAAGAAAGATACTGAAGGACTCATTCTAAACATTCTTTTCTATCTCATGAAACAGCTGATTCGTTTCCATTAAAGGAAGGAGGGAAATTAGAGTTGGAAGATCAAATGCTTCCAGCTTCCAAAGACTCTCCCACTGCAATCCTTAGGTAATCCTTCTTCACCAACCTTTCCTCTGATGCTGTCACCTTAACACAGATTAGTTCCCACTCTAATTCATCTTTTTCAACAGCTTCACAAATAACCCAGATATTTAACCACCCAGATCGGACACCAACTCTCTCTCTCTCTCTCTCTCTCTCTCTCTCTCTCTCTCTCTTTTGTCGTTTTAGCTCGCTCTCTATTTCTCGTAGAGCGATAAATAAATCAGGATCTAAATATTATATTTAGCCACCGAGTTCTCTCTCTCTCTCTCTCTCTCCATCTCTCTCTCTCTCTCTTTCATTTATATATATATATATATATATATTATATATATATATATATATATATATATATATACATATACAATTCACGAAGAGCGATAACTCAAGGAAACATCAGAAACAAACCAAAACTCCTCGCAAACCCAGAGGTTAATACACACCTACTTTCTTTGTTACCAGTGTTTGTCCCGCCACCCAGCCCCTTCCCCCACCCCCTACTCATCCACCAGGATACAGAACATCAGGATTTAGGGGGGGGGGGGATTCTGAAACAGGTCAAGGATCAGATGAGACAACGGGAGGATTAGCTCAAACAACGCCCAGGGAAATAAAAGGAAGGTTCCGTGAAATAAAGAAACTGAATGAAGAAGTAAGGAGAGGCGTTGCATAATTGGGTCTGATTTCGAAGGAATAAATGGACGATTCGGTGAGAAGGATAGTAACGCATGAAACAGGAAGAGAGTTACAGGAAATAATTAAGCTCTATTTCGACAAGAGAGAATTAAACGGATTGAAAATACTGGAATAGTTGTCTTAGCGAATGATTAAATAAAACAGGCCAGGAGACGATGAGCTAAACTTGGGACAACAGCATAATTAGTGTAAAGACGGTCAGAAGGAAGCAGGTACGAGATTAAATGAAAAAGGGCAATTATCAGACACCATACGAGCCGACAGATAATGAAGAACCGGAGTGGATGTAGGGTAGAGACAGTACAATCAATATACTATCAAGTAATGCGGAGGAAGGACATAAACCAAAGGGGAGGATTAGCACAATTGTTGAAATATAAGCTGCCGTTTTTCGGTGTCTACCAGTGTCTTGGTTTGTTTGTATGGTGTTTTTACGTTGCATGGAACCAGTGGTTATTCAGCAACGGGACCAACGGCTTTACGTGACTTCCGAACCACGTCGAGAGTGAAATTCTATCACCAGAAATACACATAGCTCACCCCTCAATGGAACTCTCTTGGAATCTTAAGAATGAGTTCAAGACGAAACATGGTATTTCTATCGTCCTTGTCTATGGAAATACTTAGATATTCTTTACATAAATCAACAATTAGTCATTGCTACGTGAAAACACTGACTTTCACTTACCTTCTATAAAGGTTGAGAGAGAATTTCCTTCTTATTCTCTTAAGCCATAATTCACAGGAAGATTTTCTTGGCTTTTCAGCATCTAAAGTAAAATCCAACTGAAAGAGTAAAGAAATAAATACGACTTTTAAAGAGGAATATTTAAAAGATTCCTTTTTGCAATTTGCAAAGAAAGAAACAGGCTCACCCGAAGAAGGGAAAGAAGAAATAGAAAAAAAGTTGAAAGTGTTGCTACATTCAACTTCAGCGTTGGAAGCAAACTCCCAAAAGACGCCTGGAAAAGTGTCTTTCTTTATGCAGTTTTTTCGTCAAAGTTTTGACGCCTGGATTTTTCGCAGTTACTTTTTTTTTTTTTTTTTTTTTTACCCTTGCTGTTGTTTGCTCTATTTTTTCATTAGTCTAAACATAATTAGACTTGCATTTAGGTTGTATTGTATCCATTACGTAACGGAATTTTTTTTATATTAAAAAGCTACGTAATAAACCGGAATTAACGTATTTTATAAAATAAAGTTTTTCTTATATTCTCCCTGATGAGATTGACTTTTAATGGTTTTGCTAGTCTCTGCGACTTCTACTTATCATCAGTTGAGGCCTAGCTTTCCCCACACAAACATTGTTAAACCCGGCAACCCACCCATTTATACCTGCTACTTTTATTTTCAGCACTACAAAAGTACATTTTGACTTATATGTCTTATTCATCACTCCATTTTAGAGGCAGTCATTTTCCTTTTAATCAACTTTAAACGTTTTGCATTCTGGATGGCTATATAGAACTCCATTTGTTTGGTTTTAATACAAAACTCGTTTACTTTTCAATAAGGGTATGATCCAGAGAGAAAAGTGTACACATGCATAGAAATCACATTTATAAACCGTCAACTTATATTCAAGTGATTGCGAATTCGTAACCAATTATCTTGAGAAACACAGCCTAACAAATATAATACAGATTACTTTAATTAAAACTAAAAATTATCATCAAAATACAAGCACAATGGCATAAACAATTAAAGTAATTAATATCCCGCCGACACTCCAATAAGAAAAAAAAGGCAGAGGCGGTCGGTGGCCAGAAATATCAAAAGAAGTGCCTAAGAACAAACTGGATAATTAGTTAACATACGAAGAAACTGATAACCAAATCAGAATATGTTCCCAAAATAATTCGCCTTCTCTCTCTCTCTCTCTCTCTCTCTCTCTCTCTCTCTCTCTCTCTCGAGCCGTTTACCGTGGCAATGGAAGTCTCCCCGAAATCTCAACATTTTCTCTTCCGTCCATTAATATCATCCAGGTCGTGTCTTCATGCTTGGCGGCTCACTGTCAGCACTCAGTCCTTGGGTTGTCTTTTGCACGTTCGTCTGAGGCTTTCTGGGTCTTGCGTCGAGAGTGGCGGTCGATTACTACTTCATTTACACACACACATACATACATTATATACATATACATACATACATACACACACACACACATATATATATATATTATATATATATATATATATTTATATATATATATATTTATATATATATATATACATATAATATATATATATATAGATATATATATATATATATATATATATATATATATATATATATATATATATATATATATATATATATATTTACGTATTTAGCCCGGCCTTGAGAGAGGCTATATACGTAAACGGAAATAATTGAGGATTTCAAGAGGAAATTGCTTTAACTTACCGTAAACTGGTTTTATAATGGACAATTAATCAGAGGAAATAGTCGCCAGAAAACTCAGCTCGTTTCTTTACAGCTATTTATTTACAAAAGGCCCTTACTGGCCTGGAGAAAGGGACTTATATATCTCTCACAAATGGATAATAGCTGGCTCAAAATGGATTAATTCAAGCTGGTTTCATAAACTTGGGTAATGCACACTTGCGGGCAGAGAGACTGGGCACGTGACTCATGGAATCTGGAAAAGAATCCCAGATTAAACAAGATAAAAGAAAAAATGACTTTTTGCTTTGATTAAGGCTGATTAATTCTCTAACACTGGGGGAAGGAAACTCTAATGTTTCACTGAGGTATGCACTGAAGGCTTGTCTTTAACAAGTCACAAAGGGAAGCACGTGGCCCGATGAGGACAAAGGGCTTTGGATGTAGAAGGGGTAAGTATGAGACTTGAAAATGAAAATGAAATTAGCAAGAGTCGTATGGTAGTAAAAGGTGCTGGGTTGAAGTTTACACTTTTAGACGTACCTGGATGCTATATTCAGTGTATCGTTGTGGAAGAATGCAGCCTGACTTTGTTCAGGTCTGGGGTTCGGTGCCCGCCAGTACGCCAAGCCGATAGGCTTAAGGTTGGGAGGCTGGCCGGCTGGACATCTGTCCTGCAGAGGACTGAGAGAGATACTGGTTCTCACTTAATGACTTGGGGCTTCCATACATCGCCTCGGGACTGCCTGGAAGTGATCACAACAACCAGCAAATTGGGAAGGAAAAGAGGTCTTATTGTAGAGGTCCTAAGATCCATCTCGAAGCCTAGCTACTCCTGTGACTTGCCTCTCTTACCCTAAGCTTCCGTCAGACCGGAAACGGGAAATACCTCCCCTACTACTGCTCTCTCCCAACATCAGTTTGCTTTAGGAGAAGGCATGGCTGCTTCTTTTATAACTAATATCACTAAAACTCTGCTGGGAAAGGCGAGGCGTTCTATAAACGTAGCAATATATATATATATATATATATATATATATATTATATATATATATATATTATATATATATATATATATATGTAAATATACACACAATATAAATGCTTAATGAAGGCAACTCGTCTGTTCCAACATCATCATTATCATTAACCCTTAAACGCCGAAGCGGGTAAAAAAAAAATGTCTCCCGTGTGCGGGAGACGTTTCAGAGTGAGCGCGGGAGGTCGAAAAAAAATATTTTTTTCAAAAAAAATCATAGCGCGCTTAGTTTTGAAGATTAAGAGTTTATTTTTGGCTCCTTTTTTTGTCATTGCCTGAAGTTTAGTATGCAAACCATCAGAAATGAAAATAATTATCATTATCATTATATATAATTGCGATATATGATAGCGCAAAAACGAAATTTCATATATAATTGTATTCAAATCGCGCTGTGCGCAAAACAGTTGAAGGTAACAAGTTACTTTTTTTCGTTGTAATGTACACTAAATTGCAATCATTTTGGTATATAACAAATTGTAAAACGATAAAAGCAACACAGAGAAAATATTCTCACAAAATAATGCATGAATTCGTAACGCGCAGACGTAAACACATATTTTTTTCAAAAATTCACCATAAATCTAAATATTGTCCTAGAGACTTCCAATTTCTTTCAAAATGATACAACTGATTGAATATTATTATACTGTAAGAATATTAGCTTACAAATGCAGTTTTCGACCATATCTGACAAGTTAAAGTTGACTGAATGTCGAATTTTTTTTATATATATTTTTTATATGCAATTATTCGGAAATAAGAAAAGCTACAACTTTCAAATATTTTTCGTTTATTCTACATGAAATTGCGCCAGATTTTTCTTTTAATTATAAACAAAACTCTATGAAATGCTAATATGAAACGGAGCACAATATTCCGAGAATGGGACTTTACGCATTTCGGAGATTTGTGGCGGAGAATCCCGCGCGCGGAGGGAAGGAAAGTTTTTTTTTTTTAAAAAATTCACCATAAATTTAAATATTGTGCTAGAGACTTCGAATTTGTTTCACGATGAAGATAAATGACTGAATATTACTAGACTGTAAGAGTTTTATCTTACAATTGCGTTTCGACCATTTCGGTAGAGTCAAATTTGACCGAACGTGGTTTTTTTTTCTATTTATTGTGATTTATATGCAAATATTTCGAAAATGAGAAAAGCTACAACCTTCAACTATTTTTTGTTGTATTATACATGAAATGGCACACTTTTTTCATATATAAAACGTTATGTAACGGCTAATTTAAAATGGTGCAAACATTACCACAATCGCACGTATGATTTTTTCGGAAGAGTTTACCGCGCGGACGTAAAGAAAATGTTATTTTTTTCATAAATTCACCATAAATCGAAATAATTTGCAAGAGACTTCCAATTTGTTGCAAAATGAAGGTAAATGCTTGAATATTACTAGAATATAAGCGTTTTAGCTTACAATTGCGTTTTTCGACCATTTCGGTAGAGTCAAAATCGACCGAAGGTTGTTTTTAAAATTTGGTCACTTATCATTTTTCTTTTTATATGAAAATATTTCAAAATTGATAAAAGCTACAACCATGGGTTGTTTTTAGTTGTATTGTGCATGAAATTGCGCACATTTTCATATGTAAAACTTTATGTAACGGCTAATTTAAAATGGTGCAAACATTACCACAATCGCATGTATGATTATTTTCGGAAGAGTTACCGCGCGGACGTAAGGAAAAAGTTTTTTCATAAATTCACCATAAATCGAAATATTGTGCTAGAGACTTCCAATTAGTTGCAAAATTATGTTACATGATTGAATATTACTAAAAATATAAGAGTTTTAGCTTACAATTGCGTTTTTCGACCATTTCGGTAGAGTCAAAGTTGACCGAAGGTTGAAATTTTGGCACTTATCGTTATTTATATGAAAATATCTCAAACTGATATAAGCTACAATCATGAGTATTTTTTTTTTGTATTCTACATACAAATGCGCACATTTTCATATATATAATAGTCCATGTAACGGCTAATTTAAAATGGTAAAAAAATTATGTCAAAGTGACGAAATAATTTCCGAGATGTGTCACAGATACTTTTTAGTGCGGCAAGAAAGAAATTCGCGCTTGTGCGCCTGCGAAACGATTGTAAACCAAAACAACACCTTGATCCGGTGAAACTCCCAGCCCCACCCCCAAAAGGCGGCGCATGATTCAAGAGTTTTTGGCTGGTAGGCCTAAAAGTATTTTTCCGCGAATTTTTTTAAAAAAAAAAAAAACTTTTGTATGTCGACGTAAATACGTCCAGTCGGCACCCGAGAGACAAAAAAAATGTAGACGTAAAATACGTCCAGTCGGCGTTTAAGGGTTAATGACACAATCCAGGTCTGATTTTGGAGGCACTCTTGTAGATTCCTATTGGTCTCTGCTTGATGTTTAAAATAATAATTTTCTTGATTTAAAAGTGAAGTAATGTATTTTTTTTTTCAAGGGACGACAAATTCATTGTCATTACATGTTCTTTAAATTTCAGTCACATGAACATATCAGTGTCCTGATTTGGAGACTGGGAACCTGTGGATATGAATTTTCATATACAAAGATTAAACTGAAAAAAAAATAAATAAATAAATAAAATAAAGGCACCAAACGCAAAAAAGGGGGAACTGGAAGTTTCATGCAAATAAAGAAAACGGAGCATCACCCGAGTTGGTCAAGATAAGGGGAAACTTAAGCAACAGGAGGCGAAAATTTGGATCGACTTTTCAAGACTTCAATGACCTAGATACCCAATATAATAATTAATTAATATATTTTACAGTAGAATAAGCAAAAATTAGTTTCCTGAGCTTTAAAATCAAAACAAAAGATCGTTAACTGCTTCATAAGAAACAAGGGAAACCAGTCAAACAACTGGAGAGAAATATAACGTAGTAATAAGCTTAAGAATAACAACAAGCCCCGAGTCAGCTAAAAACAATGAAGTGATCCCTCGATTTCTGCTCTATTTCTTTTATTCTATTTTCTGTTTTCCCTTTTAATTCTTTTATTTTGTTTTCTATTTTCTCCTTTAAACTTTTATTTTGTTTTCCGTAACATTGTAAATTTCAGGACTTTTAAGACATTTATTGTTGTTGTTGCCATTTTTCAGTCCTAATCTTTATTTACTTTCTATAAATTCAAGAATGATAAAATCTGACTCTGTGACGGGACCTTTTCCTGACCAATCCTGCAATCACGTGACCTTTTCCTTTCTCCAATAATGTGCCTTCCTTTCCTCCCAAATCCCATAGCCCCAGTTCTTCCCTCGATTCGCCTACCTTTCTTCCTGACACTTCCCTTTCACGCCTACTGAAAAGCCTAAATTCCTCCCTCATTAGTAAAATTGTACTGTTTCGGTACCTGATCCAACAATAAAGAAAACAAACGTAAACCAAAAACAATGAAAAGAGCACATGACTAAGTTTGAAGTCTCTCTTCTGGTATCGACATCCGGATAGTTTCGTAGAAGTGATTTTCTCAAACTGCTCTCAAGAACTTTACGATCCGGTTCCGGGCTTTGTGAATGAGGTCCGTTGGGTAGGAAATTCTCATGAATTTCCGGATTAATCAATTATGTGTATCTTATAAGTAATTAAAAGGTTGCATACTTTTGAAATGAGTGATGATAAGAGTGCTTACTAATGAATGATTGCAAGGTAATCAAAACTGACACAAGTGCTTACAAGACTTTGATGAAAATATCCTATTTACAAATTACTGACAGTGATAAAAATACCGCCATGTTGTTTCGTTTTTCACGAAGATTTTCATCACAGTGTTCAGTTTTACATTCAAGATTAGTACTTGAAACGAGAGACCTTTTTTTAAAACTAACGCTTTAATCCAGCAGGTGTAACGAATAGAATTTGCTGGGGCATATTACATTGATCTTGGAAAACAAACTTGAGGTTAGGTTTAACTATTAGAGAACCCCTTGTTATGAGAGAGAGAGAGAGAGAGAGAGAGAGAGAGAGAGAGAGAGAGAGAGAGAGAGAGAGAGAGAGAGAGAGCCCATGCATGTATAAAAATACTAGTGCTACTATTCTTATGAGCACGAGGATGAGATATCTAACCTCTTTGCATATCATGTTAGCAATATTATGTTTATGTGCAAAGAGAGAGAGAGAGAGAGAGAGAGAGAGAGTGAGGAGACGAGAGAGAGAGAGAGAGAGAGAGATTTCTAGCCTAGAAGTTTTGGTGCAAACCCATTATTTATGCTGAGCCAGAACACTAGAAGGCTCCCAGCCGAAACAAAAGACGACAGAAGCTGCGTCTCCCTCACCTACAAAAGGGAAACAAAACAAAGGATCGTAAAATGTAGGGTAAGAAAAAAGCAATGATGGAAGGCTGATGATATTAGGAGCTCTCAACTCTATCTTCCTCGTTTACAGACAGTTTGACACGACGCTTTCAGGCAACTCTGGTTGAAGGAAGACCCTGACGACATACTCAGTTTTTTTTTTTTTTTTTTTTTTTTTTTTTTTTTTTTGTTTTATTTTCGTTTGTCAGTGTTTGTGTTTTTTTTTATATACGTAATTATACTTTATCTTAGCTTTCTTTTTGTTCATTTTTCTTTTCTGAAATTTTTGTTTGATTATGGGTTTTCACGTAATTATACTGTATCTCATATTTTATGCCGTTATGACAATGTAGTCGTGTTATTATTAATTATGGCGCATATAATGTTGGCGCGTCAAACCACAGGTCAGCTTCCAAATTATAAAAAAGTAGGCTGACTTTATAATCTTTTTCCAGATATTGTTGCCTTCCTAAAAAAAAAAAATATATATAAATATAAAAAATAAAAAATAAAATAATAAGCTATCTATCTTCCTGTCGAACTACATACACACACACAATATATCAATATATATATATATATATCTATATATATATATATAGATATATATATATATATATAATGTACACTGATCCACTGTTAACAGGATTGGTAATGAGAGAGAGAGAGAGAGAGAGGAGAGAGAGAGAGAGAGAGAGAGAGAGAGAGAGAGAGGGGGGGGGGGGGGCATCTAATTCCAGCAATACAAAGTAAAGCAGTCAGGAAAGGTCACTTTAGGTTGGATCTCTTTGCTTAATTGGCAAAACATGATCGGCCTCTGGCGTCCAAGATCTCCCTTAATGAGTCGTTAATGACCCATTCATTAGATGACAATAACCCAGACCCCTATGCTCTCATTAGGAAGGGGAAGTGGCGTGGAAGTGAAGAGGGGGGGGGGGGGGGGGCGGGGGGGGGGGGGACGGAGGATTCAATTAAGGGTGAGCTGGGCATTAATGACGTCAACAATACGTAGCCCTGAAATAAGAGGTGATATGAGCAAATCATATGTTGGTGAATGGAGAATGAAATGAGTTTAAACAAGAACCGAAATTCATTGTAAATTCCAGACCAATTATATTCCTCTCTTTCTTTCCCACAAGTCCAGCAAGTCTCCTCAGACTCTCATTATATCAGAATTGAGTCTTCTTCAAACAGGTCTCTTCGTCAAATTCAAACGAGCAAAGTGGGAAAAGGCTTCCAGGTGAGAGAGAGCCGAGAGAGAGGCACTCGGGTGACTCTCAGCACCAGAGGCAATTCTAATCAACAGGCGAGAGAAATGACCCATCTCGCTGTCCAGACATTGCAAGGCAACAGAAATGCTATTTGCTTACGCCGGGTTACGAATTGCCGTGTGCAAGGTACCCCCATGAAAGCCAAAAGTGAGCAATAAATTGTTGAATAAATAAATAAATGAATTAATTATGTAAATATATAATTTATTTAATTACTTAATTAGTTAACCAATAAGAAAACAAATTGTGTACGTTCCCCAAAATATGTTCTTGAGTGACAAAATCAAGACAGAATAGAATCTGTTCTGCAAAAAAAAAAAAAAAAATAAATAAATAAATAAATAAATAAATAATAAATAAATAAAAAATAGATAAAAAACAATAAAATCAGAAATAAATGAGAATGCGCTTTTTTTTTGGACACGTGGAATGAACATTTAAAAATGCGACTACCTTGCTGCTGTTGCCTGAAGACAGAGTAAGCTAGCTATTCAGCCGAGCGAGAGAACGAACCTTAGCGCGATTTATTCGGCCGATTTGAACAGAATAGCATAAGGGTTTGTTCTGTTCATTAGGCAGAATAAGCGGATGAAATCTAGTGCGATTTAATCGGCACAGTGAGAGGCAGAAACTTTGTTTACGGACGTTAGTTATTCGGAATACGGAGTCACACTTTGTGCCTGGCAAACGAAATAATTATTGAAGAATCTCTCAATGGCAACACCGTTTGAGCACTTGGTTCTGAGGAGTAAATCGCTTAAATATTTGGAATGAGGACTTTCTCTCTCTCTCTCTCTCTCTCTCTCTCTCTCTCTCTCTCTCTCTTGGCTGAACCTTTTGAGCCTATGGACGAGAGCGTTTCGTTGCTATTCCATTGTCATAAGCCTGCCCTTCTTCACAAGCAATTATTAACTCAACGAGAGAGAGAGAGAGAGAGAGAGAGAGAGAGAGAGGAGAGAGAGCGAGAGAGAGAGAGAGAGAGAGATTTCAATATGAAAAATTCGAACAAAATGAAGCGAATGGAATGACGATCTGCTTCGGATTCTAGATTTTTTTATTTGATTTTTTTTTTCCTAGTTAATTTGAAACCGATTTCCGGATAATGAGACTGAATTCATAACCTGCGAATCGCGCGTTTTTCAGGTAAAGAAATGCGAAAGAGGTATTTCCACTTTTTAAAACATGACGTCACAAATTAAGGAGAAATTATCCTTCATCAAAGTGGGTGTAAATATCAAAGTTTGTGCTTCAGGCAAATAGAAAGAGATCAATGTGCAAATGATTATTATTAGTATTATTATTAATTATTATATCATCAGTAGTATCAAACATATATAATAATAATAACAAAGTTTAGTGGTAGCAGCAGAAGTATTTTTATTTATATTGACAATAAACAAAAATTGTTTCTACAGGCGATACGCGCAGATCAGCGAAGAGGTGATTGTGTTAATCATTTTGTCGAAACACATCAAGGTCAACTAGTGTTGCTATGGCTTCAAATGATGCTACTTAAATACCTTTAAATAATGAAAAAATCAAGACTATCATAAACAGAGAATAATAAAAATCAAGAAACTAAAATTGACAATTAAGAAAAATCAAATAAATAACTAGGCATGGAAGACTAAAGAAAACACAGGGAAAAGTTGTATCGACATGAATAAATTAGGATACATGTTGTTAAGTCGTTTTATCGTTGTATTACTTTATTTTATCGCTTATCGGGGATTGTGAGCCTACAACTGCATTGTTGTTGTTATTCGGGGTTAGGAAAGGTCTATGGAAGAGCCCATTAAGTTCTGAAAATGCGTTTCACGTTGAGTTAAAGCTACAGGGATTCTAGGATAGGAAATTTATTATTTATTTATTAGAATGAAAATATAGAAAATTAATAATTTGCATGTTAAACAGTACAGAATAATTATTTGTACTAAAATATAGTGTCTTTATTTTAATCAGTTCGGTTGGTGAAACGAGGCTCTATTTGCCCGTAGATTTTTTGCAAACATAAACTTACTTTAACTTAGGAAGAAAATGTTGACAATTTATGCATGATGGAAAAATCTAACATGCGTCCCGAGTAAGCTGGAGGTCGGATCAACCACTTGTTAGCAGCGCGTCTGAAAAAGGTGCCAGTTGTGCATTGAAGATTCCGTCCATTCGCATTTGCAATTTGCAACGTTGATGAAGACGCTAACGAGAGGGGCATTTTATTACTTTCATTCACATCAGATTATCACCATGTTCAATTACATTTCACTAATTATCAGATTATTTATTTCAATTCATTACGGCGCTGAATGACCATAATGGGTCCCAGTGCTTGGGCTTGTCCCTAAATTTCATAATCCATCCGAGAGAGAGAAAGAGAGAGAGAGAACCGGAAACGTCTAGAACCATCTTCATTTTCGTCCTCTATTTGGAATATACAACAGTAAATATTTATTAATTGATGCAACTTCCTGAGGCGTCCATACTTAATATGAAAGAAATCTTTTCTTTTAATTAAACAGAAAACATTATATTTATAACAATGGAAGTGAATTTCATTTAATTGATAAATGACACGCAATGCATAAATCAAACCTCTAGTATAAAACGATGATAGAGAGAGAGAGAGACGAGAGAGAGAGAGAAGAGAGAGAGAGAGAGAAGATGAGAGAGAGAACGCATCCATAAAATTTCCAAAAGATAGAACTGAGAATACGAAGCAAAAGTCTCACAAAATTAAACTAATTCCAAAATCTCTAATTTCACTCCTTATCGACCTCTCCCTCATCTCCCGGCGACTCTCTCTCTCGCAGCTGATCCGGCCCCCAATCCCAAATCTGACTGATGAAATAATGGCCAAGGAATCTCAAAACGCATTTCGGGCGGAAGTCCTTTTGGATTTCCCGCCGTGGAATCTCATCAAGGAAATGGCACAGAAAATCTCACCCATGATATATATACTATATATATATATATATATATATATATATATATATATATATATAGATATATATATATATATATATATATATATATATATATATATATATATATATATATATAATATATATATATCTCGATTGAAAAGATCACAACAAAGTGCTGAACTTATTTCGCTCGCTGGATTAGGCATCTGGGTGTCGTCTGTATGATATTTATATATATTATAGATATATATAATATATATATATATAATATATATTATATCATATAATATTATATATATATATATATATATATATATATATATATACTATAATATATAAATATATATATATATATATCTATATATATATATATATATATATATTATATATATATGTCTGTGTATGTGTGTTTGCAAGCACTGCTTTGCACATACGATCAGTGCAATGCAATGCCTTCACAAACACGCTGAATATATAGTTTAAGTTGAAAATTTAAGATAAGAACGAAGTGTTTGGTAGAATCTGCAGCTGATCTAAAGATCAAGTGACAAAGATTGATGATGGAATTTATGACAGAATAAACGAACTTCGGAAAACTGCTTACTAATAATAATAATAATAATAATAATAATAATAATAATAATAATAATATGGAGATGCTACATCAGAAGCAACCCGACGGAAGAGAGGATATAGAAGAAGGTTGGTCAACATCTGGAATTGGAGGAATAACACCCCCCAAACAGAGCAGAGGCTGGCAGACCAAGTAAGGAACATGAAGAAAAAGAACTGGCTCTCCCCAACAGAAAGAGAAGAACTGGAAAGGGAAATGTCACACGACAACCAATTACACGAAGACGAACTGAGAGACGATGCTACAGAAGACGACAGGGATGATGAGGTATCAAACAACGACACACGAAGAAACAGAGAGGCACGGAATGGGTAGAAAAAGATTAGACAATGGATGGAGCCAGATACAGAGAGAACAAAAATCCCCTCCATGAAAGCCTACAACAACAAGAAATTAAGGGAGAAAAACAAGTGAACAATGAATCAATGAAATAATGGGCATAATACACACCACCAGTATCACAGAAACAAATATCTTGGCATATGCAGGAGCAAGATTAGTAGCAGAACTGATGGTGATTCGAACACCAACACCACCAGCACAACCTACCCAACAGAAACCAAAACACCAACTCCTCCTTGGAAAAGGCGCTGGAAAAACAAATTATGGTGATGAGATCTGACTAGAGTAAACTGAAAGAGATGGCAGAAAAAAAGGCTAAGAAGCAAGAAAACAACGGGAGGAACTCAACGAGAAATACAAAGTACAGGAGAGGGGACTAAACAAACAAAATGAAGATGGTAAACAGAGGTTAAGGCCAAAGCACATACGATCCAATGGTACATGAACAGGATTAAGGGATACCAACAGAACAAAAATATTCGGAACCAACCAGAAAAGACTATACAGCCAACTAAGAGGGGAATACAACCAACCAAGAATTCCTGAAGCCGAACCAAGTAAGAGACTCTGGGAAAAACATATGGAGCAATCCGGTATCACACAACAAACATGCAACATGGGTCCAGGAAGTCAAGGAACAAGAAAACAGGGAGAATAAAAACAAAGATTCACAGAGAAATCATGACAGACACAGTCAGACACCAAACTAAAGAAAATGAAAACCAAACTGGAAAGCCCCAGTCCCGATGAAGTCCATGGATACTGGATCAAAAACTTCAAGGCCCTACACCCACGAATAGCAGAACAACTCAGCATTGATCTCAAATCACCATGCACCAAATGGATGACAACAGGAAGAACACCTTAGTACAAAAAGACAAGAGTAAGGGAAATATAGCTAGTAACTACAGACCTATCACCTGCCTACCAATAATGTGGAAGTTACTAACAGGTATCATCAGTGAAAGGATATACAATACCTAGAGGAGACAAACACCATCCCCACCAACAGAAAGGCTGCAGAAGGAAGTGTAGGGCACAAAAGACCAGCTCCTGATAGACAAAATGCTAATGAAGAACAGTAGGAGAAGGAAAACCAACCTAAGCATGGCATGGATAGACTATAAGAAAGCCTTCGACATGATACCACACCACATGGCTAATAGAATGCTTGAAAATATATGGGGCAGAGGAAAACACCATCAGCTTCCTCAGAAATACAATGCGCAACTGGAATACAATACTTACAAGCTCTGGAATAAGACTAGCAGAGGTTAATATCAGGAGAGGGATCTTCCAGGGCGACTCACTGTCCCCACTACTCTTCGTAGTAGCCATGATTCCCATGACAAAAGTACTACAGAAGATGGATGCCGGGTACCAACTCAAGAAAAGAGGGCAACAGAATTAACCAATCTGATGTTCATGGGACGACATCAAGTGTATGGTAAGAGCATCAAGGAAATAGATACCCTAATCCAGACTGTAAGGATTGTATCTGGGGACATCAGGATGGAGTTTGGAATAGAAAAATGCGCCTTAGTAAATATACAAAAAGGCAAAAGTAACGAGAACTGAAATGGATAAAGCTAACCAGATGGGAGCAACATCAAACGCATAGATGAGACTGGATACAGATACCTGGGAATAATTAAAGGAGGGGATATAAAACACCAGGAGATGAAGGACACGATCAGGAAAGAATATATGGAGAGACTCAAGGCGATACTCAAGTCAAAACTCAACGCCGGAAATATGATAAAAAGCCATAAACAAATGGGCAGTGCCAGTAATCAGATACAGTGCAGGAATAGTGGAATGCACGAAGGCAGAACTTCGCAGCATAGATCAGAAAACCAGGAAACATATGGCAATACACAAAGCATTACACCCAAGAGCAAATACGACAGACTATACATAACACGAAAGGAAGGAGGGAGAGGACTATAAGTATAGAGGACTGCGCCAACATCGAGAAACAGAGCACTGGGGCAATATCTGAAACCAGTGAAAAGGATTAAGTGGCTAAAGAGTGCATTGGAAGAAGGACTAATAAAAGTAGACGAAGACCCAGAAATATACAGAGACAGGAGAATGACAGACAGAACAGAGGACTGGCACAACAAACCAATGCACGGACAATACATGAGACAGACTAAAGAACTAGCCAGCGATGACACATGGCAATGTCTACAGAGGGGAGAGCTAAAGAAGGAAAACTGAAGGAATGATAACAGCGGCACAAGATCAGGTCCTAAGAACCAGAATAGTTCAAAGAACGATAGACGGAAATAACATCTCTTCCATATGTAGGAAGTCAATACGAAAAATGAAACCATAAACCACATAGCAAGCGAATGTTCCGGCACTTGCACAAGAACCAGTACAAAAACAGGCATGATTCAGTGGCAAAACCTCTCCACTAGAGCCAGTGCAAGAAACACCAGCTACCTTGCAGTAATAAGTGGTACGAGCACCAACCTGAGGGGTGATAGAAAACGATCAGGCAAAGATCTCTGGGACTATGGTATCAGAACAGATAGGGTGATACGTGCAAATAGACCAGACGTGACGTTTATTGACAAAGTCAAGAAGAAAGAAACATCACTCATTGATGTCGTAATACCATGGACACCAGAGTTGAAGAGAAAAGAGAGGGAAAAATGGATATGTATCAAGAACTGAAAATAGAAATAAGAAGGATATGGCATATGCCAGCTTAAATTGTACCCATAATCATAGGAGCACTAGGCACGATCCCAAGATCCCTGAAAAGGAATCTAGAAAAACTAGAGGCTGAAGTGGCTCCAGGACTCATGCAGAAGAGTGTGATCCTAGAAACGGCGCACATAGTAAAAAAAGTGATGGACTCCTAAGGAGGCAGGATCAACCCGGAACCCCACACTATAAATACCACCAGTCGAATTAGAGGACTGTGATAGAGCAAAAAAAAATATAACAATAATAATAATAATAATAATAATAATAATAATAATAATAATAACTAATAATAATAATAATAATAATAATAATAAATAAGTGACTAGAATCGCAAAAGATTTTTAACGACTTCAAGCTGAAAGAAACTCTCTAAAAATATAATAATAATAATAATAATAAAATAATAAATAATAATAATAATAATAATAATAATAATAATAATAATATAAAGAGATAAAAGAAGTATCAAGATCTGAAAATAGAAATAAGAGGATTTGGGATATGCCAGTGGAAATCGTACCCATATCATAGGAGCACTAGGCACGATCCCAAGATCCCTGAAAAGGAATCTAGAAAAACTAGAGGCTGAAGTAGTTCCAGGACTCATGCAGAAGTGTGTAATCCTAGAAACGGCGCACATAGTAAGAAAAGTGATGGACTCCTAAGGAGGCAGGATACAACCCGGAACCCAACACTATAAATACCACCCAGTCAAATTGGAGGACTGTGATAGAGCACAAAAAAATAATAATAATAATAATAATAATAACAATAATAATAATAACAAGCCTTGCAACGAAAGAAATGTTAGACATTACCATCATCCTAATCCAAGGTTCAATCGACGCCTTTTTCATCGTGTAATCTAAAGGCTCCCTACGTTCAGATTTGCGAAAGAGGCTTTACAACCATCAAAAGAGTCATTAGTGGTCCAGACAGAGGCAATTCAGCATCTATAGGCCTGGTGATGACTTATGTCAGCACATTCTTTTAAACTGAACGATAATTAGCGGCCGCTAATAGCTAATCTTAACCAGCAAACCAACATGTCTGGACGGACGAAATGAGCGAGCGAGGACAGGAAATAAAATGGGAAGGCGGGTATTGATTACATACGCCAGTAAATGTGATAAAATGGAATAAGTCAACTGAAAAATGAAAGGAAAAGGATAAGAGAGGAATGAAAAGGAAAGAGATAAACGAGTAACCTAGCGTAAGGGTTAAATGACTAAATCAAATTCAAATAAGAAAAGTACGTAGACTACCATTATGTTATCGGTTGATGGTTGAATTCAGCGCTCTGGCGTTGCAGTCCACAGTCGGCGGACCAGCTCGATTTATACAGAAAGACTGATTAAAGATGATCTTAGTTTTAAGGGTCCTCATGGAATCCTTTCAATAAGTTGATTCTCCTAAAACATCCCTCAGTTTTACGGAGAGAGAGAGAGAGAGGAGAGAGATGAGAGAGAGAGAGAGAGGGGCGAGAGAGAGAGAGAGAGAGAGAGAGAGAGAAAGAGTATATAATCTTATTTCTAACATTTGAAAGCTAGACGTGTATTGCAATCTCTGCTTAATGTCTCATATTCATAAATGGGTGATGTTAGTGAAAGGAAAATGTTTAGCTAAGAATAAGTTACACGACTTTATGCATAAATTCAAAAAATATACGATGAAACAACTAACATAACACGGGTAGAAGACAATAAGACCCAATATGAAGAATAACAGATACGAAAAAAAAAAGGGCAAGGAATATTGCAAATATCGAATTAAGCCAACGGAAGAGAAGTTCCTAAAGAAAGGCAATCAAATCAAGCAACGGAATAAAGAGAGAAATGACTTAATTTCTCGCGATCCAATCATCAGCCAGGTGGCGTCATCTCCCTCCCCTCCCTCCCTCCCTCCCTCCCTCCTCCCTCCCTGCCGAGCGCCTGATCCCAGACCAAATCTTCAGTCGGAATCTGATTGATTGGTGAATGAATTAATTGCCAGGGAATAACCTCTGCCGCCGGTCCGGGGGGGGGGGGGGGGGGGGGGGGGGGGGGGGGGGGTGCGAAATCTCTAATGGTCGCAGATAGAACCGACCCGTAAGTGATGATCTTACATATGAAAACAAATATATATTAATAGCTTTAATTGTCCTTCAGACAGACAATGGCAGCAATAACAGCAATTCGTGTCTGTCTTCAGATGAACGATGTTGGCCACTCTTTTGCTTTAATGACAACAAAAATGAAAAAATCAAATATAAAACACCTTTGGATATATATTGTTCCATGAGAAAAATGGCTTCTCAGGGATCATATGGAATTAGTCATATGAAACAAGCAAAAAATTTATAAATAAAATAAATATATAAATAAAAAGAATAAAAAATTAGCTTATTCGGAGTTTCCGAAAATTGAACTTTCAACCTCAAGAAAGGTATACAGTTAAAAAAAACCAATGAAGGACGGCCGAAATAGAGAAAGTCAAATAAAATAAAAACCGCTTGAAGAGCTGCTACTGACGTACTTTCATTCGATATCGCATTATGATTTACTCTTCTACCATATCTTCAACCTTCACTGTCGAGTACTCGATCATATTCTAACCTGCCAGTTTCATCTCTTCATATTTTGGTTTTCCGCTTTATGCGTAAAATTAATGTCATTGTGATTCATCTTTGCCTTTTTCATTTTTTGCCATTTGACCCCTCTACTCCCGCCTCCAGAGCCTCAATCTTATATCAGATATAAATCAACAAACAACCAAAATAAGCAAATCAATAAACTTTCCAAAACAACCTCTTGCTTCACATCATACCCTCTTCACAACATCGCTTGTTTTTTTTTTAGCACTTTGGTCACTTCGTAGATTTCCCAGGTTGCCAACTTTCACTTTCTTTTCCATTCCTGATATTGACGTCCCTGTAGCAACCAATGTTCCATTGATTCACCCTGTCACTCTCATCCTTCTCTTTCTATCATCCCTGTAGTCAATTCCATTCTTTTCAGCTCAATTCCTCACTTCCATGAACACCTATCGATTGTTCCCAAGTTC
>NC_087215.1:15026294-15086294 GCF_015104395.2 Macrobrachium nipponense | reverse complement strand
AATGTTAAAAGCCTCCAGTTAACGACAGCGATACTTAAAAAAAGAAAACAACAATATATCATAAGAAATGCCCAAAGCATCAATGGTAGAGATTAAAATTTCACTTTCTTTAGTCTTTTTAGAGTTGAATGACATAATAAAAATACTTTCATTGATTATAAAAATAGCATAATTTTTCATAACACTCTCAACCCCAAAGAAAAAAATTTATATGATTAAAAATTAAAAAACACTTCCGGTTCAGATGAAATGAAACAAAAATCCTACTTCTGTCATGAAAAAAAAAAAAGGAACAATTCGAGAGAATTATCGCCCTCTGTATCTTGTTCCCTCATCATCTTCATCATTTGCCAGAACGGATGAATTGGCCTCTCCTCAAGACCACAATGAAGTGTTCGACCTCGGAAAGATGAAGGAAGGAAAAACCAATAGTTTTAGAAAATAATGGTCCTCAGATGAAGAAGTATGGATGGGAGTTCTGTGGGGGTGGGGTTGTATTGTGTCCCCGTCAACCCCTCCGCCCCACCCCTTCCCCCACCAACCCACAGCCCTCGAACACCAAACAACAAAGACACACAGCTAGGAAAGAGTTTCCCTTCACAAAGGAAGGGTTGTCAGCCGTGTCTGGGGTCACATAAAAGAAATGAAGAAAAGTATTTGATTGATTGTGACCGCAGAAGGGAAGTCGAGGGCCTGGGGTTGGGGAGGGGGGGGAGAGAGAGAGAGAGATTACGACAAAGAGGAAGGCTTGTAGGGGGCGTATAAGGGAACGACAGAATCCTCTTAAAGGTGAAACTGGGAACCAATGGAAAACAGATGATGCATAATAGCTTGGGAGGTAATTATAAAAAAGTTGGTGAGAAAACGAGGGTACTTATGGATATTATAACTTCAAGAGGACTGCCAGTAATTGTAGATGACAGTTATTCATGAAGTTGTGTGAAAATTATTCATTATTACGATATATTTACTTTCGTTTAGATTGTGAACATTATTTTACATGGTTTTACAATCACAGAAACAACAAAACTATGCCGTATTGTAGGGCCCATCCCAGCTTTGGAATTTGCCTCTTACTCCTGTCTTCCCTAGTTTCTGCCTTCTCTACTACGCTCCTTTGTTTTCATTAGCGCGTCATTTTTTCTGTCTTTTTTTTTCTATGGTATTGACACACATTTGTATATCGGTTTAGCTTTTGGAAGAACATAAGCTAGTAAGCCCTGATACGAAATTTGTACTCAAGTAAGGAAGTTTGGGATTGAACTGAACTGAATATAGAATTTAGGCCAAAGCAATGGGACCTATGAGGTCATTCAGTGCTGAAACGGAAACTGGCAATAAAAGGTTTGAAAGGTGTTTCTCCACATCCCTTTCATCAGTATCCCCTCTACTTACGAAACTTCTGATACTCATGAGAAAACTATTTAAAAACTACATTGTCAACAATATTTACATCCCAATATACGAGAGGACGAAATTATTATCAGCAAAAAAAATAATCCCCTTCGATTAACATGCATGAAAATATATTAATTCCAAGGTAGAGCGAAATGGATATTAAAGGACATTTGTAGCTTAATGCATACTAAGACTAAATATAATTTTTTATTGTTTAGATACCATTTACAAAATAAAATATATTCCAATCGTATTGACTGACGGAGAAATTTATTCAAAAATATTTCAAATTTTTTCCATTCGATATGCACCCGGCCGGCATCAACTAGAGATATCAAATCCCCCAGTTACGAATAAAAGCGCGCTGGCATCATTTACTTCCCTCATCCACTCCGATGAAAATATCGCAATGAAAAAAAAGGTGAATCCGTCGACTGGAAAATCACAAAATAAATCGAAAAGCTTCCGACGAATATTTCATGAAGCGAAAAGCGATAACGGGCAACATCCATCAGATATCTGAAGGGCCAGACTGATGGAGTCATTCTCGAAAGAATTCCATGATATGCACAACTGCTGATTTCATATTTCTTGTCGTAGGTGATGCTGCATTATCTACTGAGAATATATATATTATATATATATATATATTATATATATCATATATATATATATATATATATATATATATATATATATATATATATATACATACATATATATATATATATATATATATATATATATATATATATATATATATATATATATACATATACATATATATATATATATATATATATATATATATATATATATATATATATATATATATATATATATATATATATATATATATATATATATATATATATATATATATTATATATATATATATATATATATATATATATATATATATATATATATTTATATATATATATATATATATATATATATATATATATATATATATATATATATATTAATAGAAGAACCCTCATGAAAACTGGATGGTATCGAACGGAGTTATTTATTCGAAAAATGTGAGTAGCTTTTCAAGGACAACCAGTCCTCATTATCAAGTATCCAACGGGGAATATTTTGAGGAAATGGTTGAGATCTAGTGACGGTTCTTAGGAAAAAACAAAAACGAACCACTTCAAGAATTTCAGTTTATTAGGAGAATAAAATCATTTATTTCTTCCAGAAACATTCAACTAACCTCAATACCAAACAGTTAGTTTCAGTCTAATCCTGCCTCCCCACCACCTTCTGCTAATGAGCTGTTCCACGAAAAGATATTTCTTACTTTAGTTCCACCTTCCTGCAAAATCTTTCTCCACTATACTTGCCTATGCCATTTTGTTCAATCTATTAAAGAATTTATCTATTTGGGGATTAACTCTCCTCCTTTGCGATTTCTAGGAAGTGGCAATTCTTTTTTTCAAACTTTCGTCTTCTTTATCTGCTGTTATCTTTACTATCAATCTTCACCGTACTTCCTTTTTTCCTTCCCTCAACCTTCCCTATCTTTCCCCTTGGGGTAAGGGCACCCACCAAATGGGGCTTGAAAACCTGTTTACAGAGTCTCAGACGAGTCTTTACAGGAAGCTGGAAGGCTTTGCTCTAAGGAGGAACCACCTCCTCTCCTCCTCATCCTCCTCCTAACCTCCATCCTCCTCCTCCTCCTCCCGTAAATGATTAATGGCGTGCAATGGCCACAGACTCCTCCTCCTACTCTTCTTCCTCCTCCCTTTCCTCTCCATTCAATAAAAAGAATAAAAAAAGGAAAGCTTCTGATGGAATTCCTCCGCCCAACTCTTTTTGGGAGCAAAAGATGGGTTGCTAAGTTTGTGGTAAGACCTGTTGGGCTTTTTCCCCTCATAATATTGCCGTTTTATTCATTTAATTCTCTTTTTAATAAATTCTCTTTATTTTTGGCATAAAAATCGTGGTGATGAAAAAGAATTTATTTTCAATCTGCAAATTTTTTGTTTTTTGTTTTTTTGGAAATTCTGAAGAACTATACCCATTTTTTTTTTATACAAAATGACAATACCAATATTAATTTGTAAAATAGTTCCTTTTTATAATTTCCATTTACATGTCAGTAAATGTCAGATGTAGGTCCTGTGATTATTTTTCGGGATGTTCAAATGACTCGCCAAGCCACACAACGTACACAGCAGATAACCTCTTTTCGCAGGATAGTGTTGCTTCCTTTTCCTAATATTGAAATTTATTTCCAGCAGAATATAGCAGACTAATACTCACTCACTCGAATATTCTGATTGTCGGGGTCTGCCTATAGATATTGCTCCTGTCTCCCTTTTCTCGTTAGTAAAAGTCTCATGATTGTGTTTGTTCCTGCCCCTTTCAAATTTCCGAATCGGTGATTGCCCTGACGCCTTGTTTTTCATATTCATAAAATCCTCCAGCTAATTGTTCAATTTCCAAGCGATCTCCAAGAATGTAGTTTATTCCTTCGATTTTTGTATTTTACTTTGTTCTTGTAACTGAATTCAAGTAGCATGTAGATCATTAGCATTGTCATTTTTCATTTGTAAACAAGAAATCTCATTGTGATTATGAGATTTCTATAAGAAGAAAAAATTGTTTATCAGAGCCAGTCAACCTGTCCTCCTCTCCACCACACTTTCTCAAACATTTCGTTGGCTAAGCCTAATCCTCTACAGAATAAATTCCCCTGCAGAAAAAAGTGGAATACAATAAAAAATATTGCAAGATGTGGAATAAAATCAAAACATTGCAAGATGTGGAACAGAATAAAAAGATTGCAATATGCGGACCACAATCAAAACATTGCAAGATGTGGAATAAAGCCAAAATATTGCAAAATATGGAATAAAATCCGGAATCGCTCCAAGATATATATTCTGAAATCTTCAACATCAGAGAAACTAAAGAAAACTGAATAAATTGTGGTCGAAATACCATTAGCGTCACGACAGCAAACTGTCACTGGGATTTCAAGATATCTATCAAGTAAAATGGTTGGGTAGATGGGTGGGTGAAAGTTTTTGACGTTTGCTAAAGGTTCAAGAAGTACGAGTAATGGAGGTTGATATATATATATATATATATATATATATATATAGATATATATATATATATATATATATATATACATATATGATGTATATATATATATATATATATATATATATATATATATATATATATATATATACATGTATATATAAATATGCTTTTATCACTGTCAGGCGTCTTTACCATTTGAATAATATCAGGAAAAAGAGAGAATAAGACTTATTTCTTCCCACACCTTCAAATTCAGCAGGCTGTCTCATCAGTTCCTTCACCTTATTATCTCCTTTTTTTCATCTCCATCCCCCTCTTTGCCTCTTTCCTTCCTTGCTCTCTTTCACAAATCTAATCTTCCCTTGCTTTCGCTCAGCTTTCACCCTTCAAGCATTCTAGTCCTTCAAGCATGGATACATCGAAGGACGACTCCTTTAGGGGTTTCCTATCTCCCCCCAATCAAGGTATTCCCGCGAATTCCTTCCTGACTAGGATTTGCTCGTTGCTTGGGGTATCCCCCCAGCCCCAACTCCCCTCAATCACACCCGACAGGGGATCTAGTTCAAGGGAGCATTAAAAAGAAAACAAACGTTTTTACTGCAGACGTCGCTAAACGTTTAAACGTTCATTCGCTGGCGAATCAACGTCAGAAAGAGTGGTGTTAAATGGGGAGCGTATTCTGGTGAACGAGTTGCAGGATAAAATTAAGATTGGTAATGGATGGTTAGAAATAAGTACGCTATTTTACTGTGCGTATTACATAAGGGCGCGATGTTAAAGATATTTGCTTAATATATCTTTCATTAGGTACCTCAAACTCTTGGCGTAAAGCTTTGGCTCTATCAAGTTATTCTTATAAAAAGAGATGCAAAATGACATTTATGATAATCACTCCGCGTAAGCAAAACTCTCTATATCTGTATACCAGACTTAAATGACAATTTCTCGATGGCAATATTCTTCCTTATCAACTTCAATACTACATATCGGAAAATAAAATACACGGACAAAAAACGGGTATTTTACAGAAGCAGTCCGCACGGACTGCAAGGAACGTAACCGCGGATACGACATCCACTACAGATTGGGGCGTTCAATGTATTTCGCCGTGTTTAGTACTGGCCCCTGGGGGGTTAATTACAGTCGTCCGAATAAATATTACTTAAAATTCTTGTTCAGTAAGTAAAACTGCTTAGAAAAACCGCAACTGCCAGTCTAGACCGCCGCGGATAAGTACCCTAGATCTACCCAAAAAGGTTGTCTGAACTGTCACAACTCAGGAGGCAGAAAAGAAGAAAATTTATATTTTTTTCAGAAGCCTGATTTCGTTCTGGAAGCAAAGGCCGAGTTTGAGAATGAACGGACGGAAAGCGAACGCAAACTTCAAGATAAATAAAAAAAAAAAAAAAAAAAAAAAACCGAATTTCCGACTTCCTTTTGTCTTGGAAAACAACCGCATCGCTCTGTAAGACTTGGCCCGACTGCTGGAGTTATTCGAAAGGCTGAAAAGTGGCTTCGGACGCAGAACAAACGTTCACCATAAGAATTACCGGAACTATTTTGAGAAATATACGTGCGAATTATTATTATGGTTTCAGGATACCAGGATAATTAATCTGGAAAATAGGACGGTCGTTATTTTAATAGTTAACTAACATGTAATTTGGAAGTAAAGCTCAAACCAACATGTCTGAATATCTATTAACCTGACAACTAATTAATCCAGTGATAACATATCAATACCTTAATCTTCATCATCGTAAACAATACACTATGAAATGCTAATTATAGTACAACGAGACTCTTTGGCAAGTATATTTATAACAACGTACCTCTCTCTCTCTCTCTCTCTCTCTCTCTCTCTCTCTCTCTCTCTCTCTCTCCACGCTAGCAAAGCCAGGAATGTGATTATGAATCACCGATCCCCCGATAAAACTCCATAATGATCCCATACTCAAGACATAACTCTAGAGAAAGTGTTTCCATCAAGGGGGCGCTCATTAGCGGAATGACCGCATTCATTACCTGGGGCGGCTGGAAAATCCCAGCCAAGTAGACTATTCTATTTAACGAGACAGCCAAAGTTACGCGGTGATAGTACCCAGTATACAAGTATGGGAGCCAAGGAAGGTGTTGATGTCTTGTTTCTTTCATTTTTCTTTTTATTTGCTTATTAATTATTTATTTATTTATTTTTTTTTATTTTTTTTTAGATTGAGGGTATACGCATCTTCTGTCTACCTGTGAAACCTGAAACACCCGAAATACCACTTCTTCTATCTCAACTCCCCAAAGTCCTTACAATCTCGGCTCCTATATGAGACGTTACAACGGTCGTAAGTCATTCGGGCGAGAAATTAGTCGTAATTTCCCCCCGTCTAGGGTAGTTTCCCTGCTTTGATGACACAGACGGGACACAACGAGCTCCTCTGGGATGTGAGTTTATCATCGGAGTTTAGGGAAATCCGTCGTTCGTTAACCTCACAGGGAAAGAAAGGGAAGGAGGCAGCCTGTAGGAGCTGTCTTCTGAGATAATGAAGGTCGCTGGGTGCTCGAGTTGAATAAAAAGTTTAGGCCAAAGGCCAGACACTGGGACCCATGAGGTCATTCAGCGCTGAAATAGAAAACTGACAGTAAAAGGTTTGAAAGGTGTAACAGGAGGAAAACCATCAAAGCAGAGGATTAGAAGTTCGAAACAGCAAAACAGATAGCGAGAGGTTGTTATACGCAGGAGTTTTTTTTATTTAATCTATTCATATCTCTTATCAAAGAGTAATTTACCTTCCAATAAAAGCTGTTATATTGGGAAAGAACCTTTCCTCGAGTCTAGTATACTCGATTCAGAACTTCGGAAATATTAATTTGAAATAGGAAATTCAGAATCAGTATCATACCAACTTTCGCAGCTCTGTAGGCAAGAATCAATCGATGCAATTTTGATAAACTCTCAAGTTCCCCCTCGGCTGACATGAATGGAAATTCCCGACCTCCACCCGAACAGAAAAAACCGGTTACTATCTGTTTTTGACACCCAAAACGGGGAGACGGTCTCCGGGACTCGTCAAATTCGTGGCGTTGCGTCGGTCTGCACCATAGGGTCTTATTTGGCCCCCCTCCCTCCTTACCTATATATGTATCTATCCAATATCTGGAGGTTTTCAAAATTCGGTGGGTTCCTTCAATGTGATTTTGGGACTGCCGGGGGCTTTTTCGTTTTACTTAGGAATATCAGAAATATTCTATATTTGTCTTTTGAGAGAGAGAGAGAGTGCATAGAGAGAGAGAGAGAGAGAGAGAGAGAGAGAGAGAGAGAGAGAGAAAATGTTATTTGTATCTCGGGATAATATTTCAACTTCACTAAAAATCATAAAACGAACCCAAATAAATGAACCTGATAACAAATTAAGAACATACTCCCAATAAGGAACAACGGTATGAAGGCCTGAAAAAAAACTTCAATAAAACACTAAGAGAATAACCAAGTTACTAAAGGAATGTAAATGAATGAAGTGATCATCCCGAACATAAACAAACAATGAACAACAACCCCAAGAAAATAAACGTCATTTATATTTCTGGCAACATTCCTGGCACTCTTGAAAAGGGAGACATAAATAAACACATCACTTCACTCCATACCTCCCACCCACCCCAACTTATTTTCAGGGGGTGGGGATTTAACAGGGGATGGGGGGTTGGGGGAGGGGGAATGAGAATAATGTCACCTCCATCAGTCACTCTCCGTCACACTAATGAAGGAGATGACGACGTCGGAATCTCGCTCAAGGTGATGGAGATGTCACATTAGCGATGCGTCCGTTTGAAATGATGACTCTCTCTCTCTTCTCTCTCTTCTCTCCTCTCTCTCCTCTCTCTCTTAATGACTTTTCTCTGACTTGGTGGCACGAAAGGAATGTCACGCACATCTCAGGCTAATTATCACCTTTTAGCGGAATCAGCTTGAAAAGCTACATAATTTAATTTTATTTTATTTTTTTTTTTTTTGCTGTGAGTGTAGCAGGTGTAGTCGACATGTAATAAACTCCATGTGACACATGACGTCGTCCAGTCCGGGACGAGGAACCCTCGCCACTGGCCCTTGGAAGACTTCTGACAAGAGTGGCCAGTTAATGATTTTCAGGCGTCTTTAATTTACAGGTTATTTAATAATAATTACCAATTTTCAATATAATTTACAGTTTACCGTCCGTTGCGCAGGAGAACAAAAATAACGAAAGAATTACAAAACATATAACAAATGACAGCGAAATAACGCTTCATAACAACAAGACGTCGTAACAATCCAGTTTTTTTATCACCAGGTCTTCCTTCGATATTCTAATAAGGTTCGCTTCTTTCAAGGTATTTTTTTTTTATCATTAATATCTACATACTTTGCGACTTAAATGGATACATTACTCTTCCACGAATTTAATTAATTATAGGTACAAAAAAAATGTTTTTTTTTGTACCTATATAATTAATTATCATCATTATCATCATTAAACTTGTTTAAATCTTCCATTGTACTCATCCTCTTTATATGCGTTTTTTCTTTCCTTACGCTATCAACACCTGTTACCACAATTTGCTTTCGCAACTTTGCCAAAAAAAAAAAAAAAGGCCTTTAAAATACTAATATCTTTAATATGAAAACAAGGGTTACCACGAACAAAATGGCCAGAATTTTCTTCGATAGCACAGACAAGTTGTATGAGGGAGAATATAAATCTCTAAACCTTATATCAGTACCCCGGAATGAAGATAGACTGATGGAATCAGTCAGGCAATATATTACACTCTCACTATCTTTTCATCGAGGCTTTTGCATTATTGATTATTAGATATTCCTCTTACTTCACAGTCGAGGGACTGGCGGCCGATTGTCGACATCAGTGAAATGGAAATGATGCAATCAACTGCATATTCAGAGCAGGTAACCCAATCTTCAAGATGTCACATTTGACGCAGAGGGAGAAGGGCAGTCCAGAGGCAAAATGGGCAATAGCAAATGCCGAGAGCTTCCCAGAAGGACTGGACCGAACAGTCAGCGGCTGCCTCCGTCTGCATAATACCGAGTCAACCTCCTGATTCCTCGGGGTCAGTCAGAGTCAAATTGCGCGGGAGAAATTATACATCTTTGCCTCACCGGTTTGTGTAGTATTTAATGAGTATTTAATTAGGAGGAAAACCTCAAAGCAGTTCCACTATGAAACAATAGTTAGAGAGGGTGGATAGCAAGATGAAGGAAAGAGAATATGAAATAAGGTACAGTAAACGGAACGAAAGGGGTTGCAGCTAAGGGTTCGAAGGGACGTCGCAAAGAACCTTTACGTAATGACTATAGTGCACCGCGTGAGGTGCAATGACGGCACTAAACCTCCCCCCACCCACAATCCCCACAGAGAAAAGGCCATGTAAAGACACATTTATAATAATAATAGCGAAAATACAAATTCAGGTTTTTTGACAAAGCAAGATACGAATGCTCTCGCGTCTTTGACTCAATAGTTCAAAAGGTTTTTTCTTATTTTATTTTATTTATTTATTTATTTACTTCTTTCACCTCGACGTCCCGTCATCCCCGAAGCGCTTCAGCCGCAGGAAGTGTGACACAGCCGTCACATGAAAGGTCTCCGAAGTGTGAAGGGAAAAAGCAACTTATCTCTTCATAATGGAAACTTGAGTCTGGCTTAAGCCACCCTGTGGAAGCGTGGCAGGTTTAGGACAGCGGTGGGAAAGGCGGGATTTCATACTTCTTCTCTGCTTCTCTCACATTCCGTTTGTTATTTCTCCTCTCTCATTTCTTCTTCATTCTCGGTCGCGTCCTTGTCACGTTAGCAGGATCTCGTTTGAACTGAGGAATTTCAGGTTTTTGTTTTGAGAGAGAGAGAGAGAGAGAGAGAGAGAGAGAGAGAGAGAGAGAGATCAATGCATGAGTAAACTGAACAAATGCTGAGCTTAGTGACACTTATTTCTCACAACTATCTAAAATCACACCTGAGGTCCTCCGCTAATCGAATATTCTGGTTTGTTTCTAATCTCAAACGTGGAACTCCTTCTTGTGGCTCTTGCCTGTGCATCTACACTATTTCGCGCGAAATTCATAATAGTGTACCGGTCTAGTAAAAAATCAAACCCTGGTGACGAGGTCTTCTACGAAGACAAATTGAGTTCCAGCTGAAACGGAAACGAACGTTGGGGAGAAATTCGCTTCAAAGACAAACCCGCTCTCGCAGGGAAAATTCGTTAAGAGGGGGGGAAACTTTAAAAGGAAAATCCGCTGACGGGGAACCTTCGATGTAGGTGGCACGGCGAAGCGACAAGAACCTTCGTTGAGAATGAACTTTGAGACCCATAAAGAAAGAGACCTGAAAAAGTCTTCGAAAGACGCCGTTAGGGTCAATGAATGTCTAACATACATAAGGAAGCAGACTGGAGATTGGTCAGCGCAACTACAATTTGCAATATTTTAATGTTAGTGGTATATTTGATAGGCAGAGACAAAACTCTTCAACCACAATGGCATTTTTATTTATAATAACAACTATGCTAATAATATAATAGGGCAGTACATATTTTTAGTTGTTCTTACTGTAATACGTTTGATAGGATTTCCTTTTGTAATAAACAAATATTTTTGCTCAATTCTTGAGAGGACCAACAATAAATCATGATTCACTTTCCCAGAATGATTAGATTTCCGCTGAATCTGCTACATATGTGGATTTACGATGACCACATCACGAACGCACTAACCATTTAGAACTGATAACTAACTTTATAGGGTATCCATACCATGCAAACAAACTATGATGTAAGTCTAACACTCAATCCCGGCAAAACGGTTAAATCGAAAAGTATAGATAAAAAACGAGATGTAATTAAAAGATGAATGAAAGAAAATATAAACAAGACGACAATCAACGGAAATAACAGAACAGAACAATCATAAATGACAGAACCTTGAGCAGCTCTTTGGGGATACGTGACATAACAGCACAACAAAAGCGAAAATTATATATATGAGGACTCAGGTCAATTCCAGCCTGCGTGAGCCTCTTCCTGTGATGCATAACTCTTGGCTTTTCTCGTGAAAATTGAGATCACCGTTCATAATACACGTTTGGAAGAGTAATGGATCATCCATTCCTGTGATCTATCGAGATCTATTACGGGAGGCTGCCATCTATCTCCTGGTGGACGCCGTTTCACTAAATATGTGTATGTATATATAAATATATATAAAGTATATATTATATATATAAATTAATAATAACAATAATAATAAATCTCTCCTAAGAAAACTACACACAACCTGGAACCATAAACTATAAAGCATTAGTCTGGATAGACTGAAAAAGAAATATTCTAGCAATAAAATAATAATAATAATAATAATAATAATAAATAATAATAATAATAATAATAATAATAATAATAATAATAATAATAATAATAATAATAATAATATAAGGAGGACGGACAACCACACCGAAAGCAGTCCACCTCAGCTTCTCAGCTAGAGGATATCTGGCAGATAGACGAAAGCTGCTTCAAGAGAGAGAGAGAGAGAGAGAGAGAGAGAGAGAGAGAGAGAGAGAGAGAGAGAGAGAATAATAATAATAATATATACAATCTGATTGGAGTTTTTTTGTATCTCTCTCTCTCTCTCTCTCTCTCTCTCTCTCTCTCTCTCTCTCTCTCTCTCTCTAAATCCCCATCGCAATACGAAAGCAAAATACACTAAAACAACAATGACCAACTGAATGAGGCCAAGTAATCAGGATTAGCTAAAAAATGAACAGATTAATGACGGACGCTGCAGAGAGAGAGAGCTATATTAGTGTATCCCTACATACCTTTTCCGGTTAAAAAGATTCCAGTCATTGCGAGGAAATAAGTCTGTTTGATACTTGACACATTACCGATAGAAAAAAGCTCCACTGTCTTCGTTAATTGCCGGTGGGTCGCCTTTGTTCTTCGCGTTTGGTGGGATGAGTGGAAATGTAGGTTGAAAATCTGAATGAATAAATATACGATTGGTATATGAACAATGCGATCTGACCTCCAGCTTACTCTGGACGCGTGCAAGATTTTCCCCTCGCGAAGAAGTTGTAAACATGATATTCCTAACTTTTTGGATACAGAGCCTGACCTGACCATGATAATGACATAGGAAAAAAATGTGAAAAAGCGACGAGAGAGAGAGACTTCTATATCATCTTCCAGAAACAGAACTGCAAAGAGGACTTTGCCAAAGAGGAGAGAGAGAAGAGAGATGGACGAGAGAGAGAACGATGAGATGAGGAGAGAGAGAGAGAGAGAGCTCAACCCGATGCCTTTTTATGAGACTTCTAAGGGGGTTAAAATCATTGGCTGTATCACAAAGCAACACTTTACAGGTCTCGAATAAGATGGATTCCATAGATGCTCTTAAAATCTTCTTGTTTTAATGGAGGTGACGTTAAATATCGACAGCCGATATCAATCTATGTTGCTTCTCATTTGTCAACGTGTTGTAGTAAAAAAAAGGGAAAAAAACCTGTAAATAGAAAATTCTATGTATTTTAGCATATGTGTTACTGTGATGAATATCGATAACTGCCATCTTAACATCAATAACTAATGAGACGAATATGTCAGTCTATATACTTTGATGAAGCTCTCCATTCCACCAATCACATGAAAGTAATAAATAACGGGTGACTCAACATCGATTTTTAAATATGGTTCAAAGTTGGAGATAAATATCTAAATGGAAATATAAAAATTTGACAATAATTTTCGTATACGACTAGACGATATGGATCCGTCAATAAACTCAAGAATGAGTAAGGACGAATTCGCTGCCAATATCAAAGATCGAAATCGCCGGTACTTTGACAACAATCTGATAATAAAAGGAAAACCTCAGAAACGCTTCACCAGAATGCTTGCCATTCACAGGACGCGTGGGCGGTGAATTTCTTACCGAAGGCGTCTGCTTAATTCCCGTGACTTCAGGAATCTTCTTCATAAATGTTGCTCATCAATGATGCATAGTCAGCCCTTTAGAAACGAGACCGCGATGAAAAGAGCTTTAATGACGCCAAGGAGATCCCTGGGTTCCGTTGTGCCTAATTCATAATTAGGTATTCAAATGAGGCTTTTGACATCTTATGCCATCAATTATTCAGGAATTATTCTTCAGAAAACAGACTGATTAAAGTTCCAGAGACCGTCTTTACTCTAGTATAAGAGAGGTAAAGATAATGCTTAAAAATGCATTAAATATAAATATATATATATATATAAGTCATATCACATTTCCGTGATTCATATACATATATCGAGCTACAATGTCCTTTAATATCTAATTCGCTCTACCTCGGAATTAATATATTTTCATATATGCTTAACCGAAGGGGAATTTTTTCTCGATAATAGATTTGCCTGGACCAGGGCGCGAACCTATGGATCCTTTCAAACCCAGGAACGTCAGTGAAGCTTTTCCTACTACACAACCGCGAGAGGTGTAGTAGGAAAAGCTTCACTGACGTTCCTGGGTTTGAAAGGATCCATAGGTTTCGCGCCCTGGTCCAGGCAAATCTATTATCGAGAAAAAATTCCCCTTCTTCGGTTAAGCATATATGAAAATATATTAATTCCGAGGTAGAGCGAATTAGATATTAAAGGACATTGTAGCTCGATATATATATATATATATATATATATATATATATATATATATATATATATATATATGTGTGTGTGTGTGTGTGTGTGTGTCTTTGTGTATGTATATATATATATAATGCACACACACGCACACACGTGAGTGCGTGCAATTCCAGGCACAGTTAACAATACAAAACTATTAGTGACACCACACTAATGCTCTCATGTATATAATTCTAGCGTTAAATTTCGTACTGTCATACTTTTATGGGAATATAATAAATCTAACAGCTTAATGTGTTTTACGTAGCTAATTTATCACTGGCAAGAAGAAAAGCTATTTATGATATTCTCATGATAGATTACAACTGCATCGCTGACGTATCTTCCTCACTTCTGTATCGTCGCATTTATTTTCAAAGAGACATTCGCACCTCTAACAACATTGATCATTCTCCCTTATATGTGGTTTTGTCTCCCCATATGTAATCAACGCTACTTTCTCCACGTATCCCCTGACTTTAGGGTAAATAACCTCTACGGGAGATCCGTAGCTAATCCACGACAAAAACTACAGAACGTTTCCTCTAAATACAATTACTGGAGTTTTTTACGTTGCACATCAACTGACATTCATGGTTGCCATGACAATGAGAGATCCTTCTCCCGCGTTTAAATGCTTTCTCTTTCGCGCCGCGGCTTCTGTTGTCGTTCGAATTGCGTCCCCCTATTTCTGTTCGTCCGAGTGGCTGCCTTTCGTAAGAGCAAATGCGTATGAAAAGCTCCATTGAAACGAAGCCTGCAGATATGCTGGGATGACACTGACATATATTATTCGAAGGCTATAACTGTTAATGAAATGAGGTGGACGTTTGTCGGACTCTTTCAAAAAAATAAGCCCTTTTTTTCATTCTAAGCGCTCGATGGCTTTGTTGTCATTTTTGTGCTATTATTAATTATTTTCAAAATCAAGGACCTATAGGAAAGTTAAACTATAGCCCAGGCTGAAGGAAAACATGAAATGAGCAAAGGGAAGGAAAATCGGTGGGGAATTAATACGAAGGAAGGAGTAGACCTTTCAGGCTTCTGTAGGAAGGTTACGGTTTGGATTTAATAAGCCTATGTTGTTTGTTTTTATGTTGTTTTTACGGTGCATAGAATCAATGGGTATTCAGCAACGGGACCAACGGCTTTACGTGACTTCCGAACCACGTCGAGAGTGAACTTCCGTCACCATATACATCTCTGACCTTCAATGGAATTGAGTTGAACTCGTGGCCACCACCGAGGTGGCAGGCCAAGACCAAACCGACCACGACATTGAGGCGCTTTTAAAAGCATATAACATATTGTTTCTCGAAAGGGATGTACTGCTGAAATCCAAATCTAAAAACTGCGACAGAAACATAAATATATATATATATATATATATATATATATATATATATATATATATATATATATATATCTATATATATATATATATATATATATATATATATATATATATATAATAATATATATATATAAAGAATAGATAGTCTAAAGTATTAAAAAAACAAAAACAACTATATTAAAACTAATTAGCAGAATCTCTCAGATATTCACAGATAAACTATAGCGATTTAAAATGAAAAGACGAAACAAATGAAGTATGAATGCTATAAAGAAGTACAAATTTTCCACCGCCAAGAAGTTGGCGCGATCGCTGTACCTAGCACAAAAGGAAAACTAAAAGTTATACCAGAAGCACAAAACTATATTCGTTCATATACATCCTTATAAGCATCACTAAACGATGAAAGATGAAAAAAAAAAAAAGGCTGACGTTACCACTAATCACTAACGGCACTTCGAAATAAGTATTAAACATTTTTAAGGGAAGGACTGATTGACTTGTGTACGTGAGGAGTATTGCTTCGAAGCGGTTCCCAGTGGGATGGAATACTGGATGACCTTTTTTTCAACCACTCAAAAAACTGCATTTCTCCTGAAAACCAACAATAGGGAGGAATATTTTCATCTACAAATGAAATGAAGTTTATGGGAAATGCATGATGATGAAGTCTGTACAAGTGGAATATGACTCAGCGAAGGGAAATGTTACAAGAACTAGAATATTATCGGACGAGCCGAATGAATGGGGTGGCATTTTCAGGAGGGGTATTTTAATAAGATTTAATAATATCGGGTTGGGTATTATCAGAAGAAGTGGATGTGTCGAGAGGGGCGTTCAAATGGGATTAAGCTACCGGGATGTTATATGCAAGCGACTGTATGTTACTTGAATGAAGATGTGGAGGGATAAATGAACAGGATTTTATCGCATTACAAGAAGTGTCAGAATTACTATTGTATGTAATGAGAAGGGTTCTACTGGTCTATAGTGATATGTGAATACAGCAGTCTACCGTTGAATGGACAGATGAATCTGACTGAATGTCACCGGAATTTGTGACAAAACTGACACAATTGTTTACTATTTCCAAAGTTTTAAAGAACGTATACATTTCCTATGGGCTTCTTTTTCATTGGAGTATCCTCAAAAAAAAAAAATAATAATAAATAAAACAAATAAATAAATAAACAAATAAAATAAATAAAATAAATAAATAAATAGATAAAAAAATAAATAAATCGCTCAACAGAAATTATAGCTAGCTTTTTTTCTTTAATGTTATTTTTAGTAACTTCTGACTTTCTATTGTTTGTCTCTCTCTCTCTCTCTCTCTCTCTCTCTCTCTCTCTCTCTGAATATGGAGTTTAAGCAGCGCCGATTCGAACGAATTAAAAAGCGAATTTGTGGCCGTTGTATTGTTCTGATCTATCTCCGTCATGTTCTCGGCGAATGAATATCGATGCTGCTTCGTACGATAACAAACGTCAATGTTATTCCAACGTTACCCTTAGCAACTTTCTTGGATGTTCCCCGCTGCACGATAACCGGGATAAAATTCTTCACTAAAGATAAAGCTGTATAATGATGTTGCAGCCATCCTGGCGTCAATTTTTTTTTCACAATGATTGTAGAATGATTCTTTTCTAAAAATCAGTCTAAAACACAGGATTTATTTTTTATTTTCATGCGTAATGCTTATTTCTTCTCTAGATGCAAGAATATTGGTAATAGCTTTAATCAGTTGAATTAAAATGACTCAAAATTTTCCATGAACTTATATATAACTAAATGATCGTGACAAAATATGGGTAATATTCAGAATACGTATTTTGTTATTATTAGTAGTAGTAATAGTAGTATTAGTACTAGAAGTAGTTAGTAGTAGTAGTGGTCAAGTAGCAAGCTAAAACAATCCACGATTACGAAACCTAAACTATACAGCGTCGGTTAACAGATACTATCAATAAAATTCACGAGCCTCAATATAAAATTCTCTTCTGACAAACGTTACCTACTTCAAAAAAAAAAAAAAAAAAAAAAAAAAAAAAAAAAACGAAAAAAGAGAGTTTACTTCCTCAAGAAAAAAAGAAAGTTAACCACCCACTACGGATAAAAGAACGAGGAAGTCAACGAGACTACTTTCACGCCCACCCCCGAGCCTCCCCCCCCACCCCCAACCCCAAAGGATTCATAGCTAATTAGGGGTGGGGTCCTTTCAAGTCGACTCGGGAGGTGTTTTTCTGCTTTCCCTTCAATTACAGGGAATCCTGATCGGACATTTCCTCGCTCTTCAGGAGCTGATGGAACCGAAATGGATTTTTTTTAAGAGAATCCAAAAATGGCGTTTGATTCAAACTTTTCTTTAGGCTTTTAATGTAATAAATTCTGGGGGAAAAGACATGTAGGATCGAGAGATATATTTACATAATTCTACTTCATGTAACGTACACACGCACACGCACACGCACACGCACACCACACACACACACACACACACAAACATATATATATATATATATATATATATGATATATATATATATATTTTATTATAGTAGTAGTAATAGTAGTATTAGTACTAGAAGTAGTAGTAGTAGTGGTCAGTAGCAGCTAAACAATCCACGATTTACGAAACCTAAACTATACAGCTGGTTAAACAGATACTGATATATATATATATATATATACATATATATATATATATATATATATATATATATATATATATATATGTATATATATATATATATATATATATATATATATATATATATACCCATACCCTGTTACCTGCAAGTCCCAAGGCAAATGGATGTTGGCATCATGCCCTTTCTTTGACCCTAGCTGATGCCTATTCACAGCTGGGTTGACTGGTAGGCGGTGGGTTGGGATCGAACCACAGACCTAACAAACAAGAGTTTACGCCCTCTGCCAAGTATGCTTATAGATGACGGACTTTCCTCATTGATATTATCTTTCTTGATTTATATATATATATATATATATATTAGATCATATATCATATATATATAATATATATATATATAACTTAAAATGTCTTCTATAAAAAAATCCCCATCCCCACATATTGTCTTTCTAAAAAGGGGGCAAATTAACAGCTATGAAAAACTACGTAAAAAAAATAAGTTCCGTCTAATACGCTTCGGATATCAAGACTGTTTCATGATACAATAATTTGGCCTTTTGTGACCCGCCGTAATACCGTTTCCCTTTTTTTTCGTTCCAGTTCGCCTCAATGGTTTCCTTCCTGGAAAGCAATTCGTGTCCAGTATATACTGTTTAAAAGAATAAAAAAAAAACTTCAAAGGACGACATCACTCCTTCTTCGTTAATGAGGCACAGATATTCTGAGAGCAATTGATTGACAGCTTTGGTTTTGTAACGGAATCGTCACTGTTGTGGAAATCGATGCGCCCATTTTCCCACAGTTGCTCCCTCCGTAGACTATTGTCTGGATCTCCAAAGAGACATCCTTCTGTGACTCGAGTGACGCCAACAATAACGACACAACAACGCTTTTATTTCCTTTACTCGCCAAATAATAAGGATTTCCGATAAGAAGCAAAATCTTCAGATATCATAAGGGGCGTCATTCCAACCTTCCAAATCGGCCGAGAATTGAATGGTGTAATTAGTCCTTGTGTTTCAAACAATGCTTACAAAACGAACAATAATTTCCTCCTTTCTCATAGGTTACACAACTTCAGATTCATCGACCACGGTAAAGGATTTAGAAAATCGTATTTATCAAAGCCTCAACAGGTCCTAGCTTATACTTCTCAAGTTTTCAAACAAATGCAATGACTACCGATATGGCTAATGAACAAATAACTCACCAATGCTACAACAACTAAAATTAAACATGAAAATTCTATATATTTCATTATTATTAACACAGCCCATTATTAATTATCGAACATCATTCACTATCCCTCGCATATGCTGTAATAAAAGTAAGAAAAAAACCAATTCCTAAATTAATAAAAAAAAAAGGGTGGGTGGGGGGGGGGGGGGCAAGCACTAAATAAGATAAATTCAGTAAATAATTCACTATTGATAAAATCTATAATATCAAGTAAAAAAATAACGAACAATTGATAAAAAAAGACAAAATAGAAATAAAAATTACTCATGATAAATCAATAATAAAACCTAACCAAAATCAATAAAGATATAATTAACTTATAATAAACTTATTCCCTGAACAATGAATACAAAGCATCATCACCATCAACAAACGAAACACCAACAAAGAGAAAGTTCAAATAAAACCGTCCAAAAGGAGACCAAATGGAAAATGACAAGTGATAGAAAGAAAAAGAAAAAAAAGGAAAAAAAAAAGGCGCTGCATATCAGCAAACAAGCCGACCATCTCCGGCATGAACGCTCTATTTATAAAGCCACTTTGGGCCAAGATACCGCTGCTGTCCTGAACGGTTTCCGATAACCGGAGCCTGAATAAGCCACAGCGGCGAGGAAAGGGATTTTCGGAGACAGGGGGCTGGGGCGGGGACCGGGGGAGGGGGCCTAGACGAGACAGGATGTAGTTAGTAATTTTCCTTTGATACTGAATATTTTGTAACAATACCTTATTCGTGTTTTCTGTTTATTTCGTTCGTCCTCAGCACTAAATAAACTGCCAGTAGATTCATCCCTTGGAAAATAAATATTGCAGCCAAATAATCATGTCTGTCTATTCATCTCTTACTGAACCTCTCTCATTTACCTTTGTGTCAATTGATATTATGGGTTACAGAGTCAATGCACTTGTAGTATTTTGTCAAAACGTTCATATTTCTAACTTTTTTCAGCTTTGTAAACAACGTACGGTTTTGTTTTGTAACCGATTTATGTGCTTCGCTGTCATATATACTGACTCAAAACAAATTTATTGTAAATCGAAAATAAAAACAACAGAAAATGCACCCTGATGCCACGTTTTCCAGCCCAGGCCCGAAGAAGACGAGAACAAAGCCTTAACCAAAAGAGGAGAAAAAAACCATGGTTGTCAGGGAAAACAGAAGAAGGGAGATCATTCCGACGTCTGCAGAGGAAGGAGTGAGAAACGATTAAGTTGTAATAAATAAATTCTCCCAGTAGCTCTCGACATAGCAATTATATAGATTCTGTAAAAGAAAAACTATTGTGCCGGCTTTGCCTGTCCGTCCACCCTCAGATCTTAAAATCTACTAAGGTTAGAGGGCTGCACATTGTTATGTTGATCATCTCACCCTCAATCTTCAAACGTACAAATTGCAGTCCTCTAACCTCAGTCGTATTTATTTTATTTTTATAGTTAAAGTTAGTCCTGGCAGTGTTATAGGTACCGACAACATAGGCCACCACCGGGCCGTGACTGAGGCAACCCCCGTTTCTTCTGCGCATTTTTTACTTCCTTTCTCACGCAACTATATTTTGTTTTGCCAGAAGGAAAATTTCAAGAAATAAAGCTAAGGTCATCAGAAATATTACGCAGTATAGCGGTCACACACACACACGCACACACACACACACAAACGCTCTGTAACGGATTTGCCTTTTATACTTCATCAAAAAACTGGATGTAATTGGTCGTTGCCATTTAATGAAAGACATCCACCTACACCCACACGTAAATGGATGCCTGAGGCCAGTCTGCTTATCCTATTGATTTAGGTGTCACCTTTTCCCCTCATAGCGAAAAATATCTCGACATTTACAGAACGGCATCAGGCAGGATTACTTCCCTAAAGGCGTGATTATTATTAGCTTCTAGAACAGGCGAATAAATAGAACGTTCTTTCCCACCACCCCACGCAATATAGTGACGTTAGGAACCACGGTGACGTCACTACGGCGATGACATCGAAAAGCAGAGCTCTGAAGGAGTGAGTGATACTTCCAGAAGCGTTTAATTAAAGGCTGGTTGTGTTTCTGATGTCACTTACGAACGAATGTGGACTGTGTAAGGTTTTAGGGGAAAGGCGATAGATAAAGAGGACGGGGAGCGGGCTATGCACAGTTGGGTAAGAGGGGGGGAGCACGATGACTTGATCCTTGAGATGCTACCAAGACGTCATACCCACCGTAATGGTCTTCACATGTACGTGCTCTCGAACGCACAGCATCACACTCTGACCTTTACGTAATCGTAAAGAATAAAAATAAAAGGTGGATGTCTATTTCAGATACAAATCTCTCTCTCTCTCTCTCTCTCTCTCTCTCTCTCTCTCTCCACCGCGGTCAGTAAAAAGGATGAAGGGCTGCAGCTAAGCCCAGAGGGACAAATAAAAAAAAAATTAGGTAATGCCTACAGTGCACCGCGTATGAGTGTGTACTAACGTGATTGTACACCTAACATTATCATTCTGCAAGATATATTGTAGAAATAAAACAGGAAGCCTTTAAATTCATTCCTTATGCATAACAGAACAGCGGCGCATTTCCAGCATATTTTCAAATATTATGTACCTCATCAAATGGGAAGATACTTACAACACACTGAGCAGATAAAACTCAATAAAAGTAAGAAAGAAACGAATCACAACCAGAAACATGTCAGTCTAAAATATGGATTTAAAGGTACTGATGAAAAAATGCAAAAGGGGAACTGATGAGATAATTTGATAAAATACTGGGAGAAGGAAAACAGCTAATGAACGTGATCATGGAATGGAATGGAATATGGAGTTTAGGCCAAAGCCCAAGCACTGGGACCTTTGAGGTCACTCAGCGCTGGAAATGAAATTGAGAGTTGGAAGTTTGAAAGGTGTAACCGGAGGAAAAAACCTCAAAGCAGTTGCACTATTGAATCAATTGTTAGGAAAGGGTGGATAGCAAGGTGGCAGAAAGATAATATGAATGGAGGTACAGTAAAATGGATGTATGTGGTTGCAGCTAGGGGCCGAGTGAACGCTGCAAAGAACCTTTAGTAATGCCTACAGTGTACTTCGTGAGGTACACTGATGGCACTATCCCCGCCCACGGGGTGAACGTGATCATGGGTAGACTCACGAAAACCCCAAGCGTTCACCCAAAGGCTTCCCGATTTTGATTACTACAGAAAGACTGAGGGATCAAAATAAATAAATAAATAAATAAACAATAAACAAAATAAACAAATAAATAAATAAAGTCGTGGATCTCCCTTCAGTTAACAATAATAATATTATAAAAATAAAAATTGAGCACTTCCATGATTTATTGGCGACGCGAGGGGGGGGGAGAAGAATGGTGGTGTCCAAATGAGGACTCGGAGTCTGATGGGCAGTTTATAATACCCTCTAAGATTGACCATTTTGACGCCGGCTTGATGTAGACCTAACAATCGAGGCGCATGTGAATATCGAGTTGAAAATTGAATTTAGGCCAAAGGCCAAGCACTGGGACCTATGAGGTCATTCAGCGCTGAAATAGAAACTGGGAGTAAAAGTTTGAAAGGTGTCACAGGAGGAAAACCTCAAAACAGTTGCACTATGAATCAAGTGTCAGGAAGAAAGAGAAATAGAAAGGAGGTACAGAAAGAGGAACGAAAGTGGTTGCAGCTAGGGACCGAAAGCACGCTGCAAAGAACCTTAAAACGCTGCCTACATTGCACAGCATGAGATCCACTGACGGCACCAACCCCTATGGGATCAAGGCGCATATGAGAAGAAGACGTAGAGTTCGATGTTAGGTAATAAAATACGGACGCTCGTAGATACGTAAAAGGAAGAAAAACACCAAGTCCCAAATTGAAAAAACACGTACAACCCGCAAAAGCGTTAATAATTTAAGAAGCTTCAATATCAAGGAGTATAAAACGAAGTTTGTTTGAATAACACGATAAACACTTATAATAAGCTTGTTGGTGCTTTTGATTAGTTAACGAACATGAAAAAATACTAACGATTTTTTACTGGCAGCGTTAATTCTATCCAACTTGACGATCAAAATCGAGTAGAACTTTGTTCCTAGTTGGAACGAGTGGCTTACGCGCTCGCATACCGATTCGGTAGTCCCGAGTTCGGATCCACAAATAAGCAGTACGTCTTGTTGCTAGATAACCAATTGGTTACTAGCACGTAAAAAATATCTAATCCTTCGGGCTCAGCCCTAGGAGAGCTGGTAATCAGCTCAGTGGTCTGGTTAAACTAAGATATAGTTAACTTAACTTATGAAGGGGTGGATATAGTTAACTTAACTTATGAAGGGGTAATGGGATTTTCCATCATCCCGAGAAATCGTCGTTGTGTATATAAATTTGCACAGTTAGAATAATCTGGAAGAGTCATCTTGGATATGATATTCTTTGTCATTAAAGACTGAGGAAACTGCAGACACTGCAGAGTGTGGGGTCTCTTCCTTCTGTATTCCCATTTACCTCGTCTTACTTCTTCTTTAATGAACACCATAATATTCTTTGAAGTATGAATTTCAAGTCAGTGGCCCCTTTGGGTGGGCTTCTTCAATATGCATAGGTTTCATCTTCTGAATAATAATAATAATAATAATAATAATAATAATAATAATAATAATAAATAATATAATGATAATAATAATAATAATAATATGTGGCGGACTTGATCCCTATGAACAGGTTTGCATCTTTTAATGAATAATAAATAATAATAATAATAATAATAATAATAATAATAATAATAATATTTATTCGTTTGAGCTCCAGACGTGACGTTAATTGACAAAATCAAGAAGAAAGTATTACTCATTGATGTCGCAATACCATGGGACACCAGAGTTGAAGAGAAAGAGAGGGAAAAAATGGATAAGTATCAAGACCTGAAAATAGAAATAAGAAGGATATGGGATATGCCAGTGGAAATCGTACCCATAATCATAGGAGCACTAGGCACGATCCCAAGATCCTGAAAAGGAATCTAGAAAAACTAGGGGCTGAAGTAGCTCCAGGACTCATGCAGAAGAGTGTGATCCTAGAAACGGCGCACAGAGTAAGAAAAGTGTAATCCTAAAGAGGCAGGTTGCAACCCGGAACCCGCCCCCCCCCCCCACCCCCACACACCCCCCCCCACACACACTATAAGTACCACCCAGTCGAATTGGAGGACTGTGATAGACAAAAAAAAAAAAATAATAATATTAATAATAATATGTGGTGGGCTTCTTCTGCATGAGCAGGTTTCATCTTCTGAATAATAATAATAATAATAATAATAATAATAATAATAATAATAATAATAATAATAATAATAATATCTAAACATTAAACAGTTCCTTGTATCGACAGAAAGAAAAGAGTCCCATATTTTGCATCTCTCTCTCTCTCTCTCTCTCTCTCTCTCTCTCTCTCTCAGTGCTCGTTCCCCTCCATCTTTTTCACACCACACTCCAACTCCCACACCCACCCACGCCATCTCTCCCGAACGACGTCTAAGACTTCCATCCTTTGGGTATTTAAAGAAGGAGAGACGGCGACGACATTAGTGTTATGAAGCACCAGGCCTCAGGCGTTGGACGGGGCCCACTTCTACTCAACTCCCCAAAGTTCCCTCTCTCTCTCTCTCTCTCTCTCAACACAATTTTCCTATCAAAAGTTATGCTGTTCACATTTTTAAAGGTAAACAATAAAGAAATATACGTAATGTGTTAAAAGTTTGGACAACTGTGAGGGCTGCAAGACGATACAAAGAGAGAGAGAGAGAGAGAGAGAGAGAGAGAGAGAGAGATTTGCATAAATGAGTTTTGATTGACTGATCTATAGATTTGAGTCATAAATGCCAAGCACTGGGGCAACAAAGGCCATTTACCGCTGAAACGGAAATTGTCAGTGAAAAGGTTTGAGAGGTGTAACAGGAGGAAAACCTCTCATGTGCACTATGAATCAACTGTTAGGAGAAGGTGGACAGTAAGATGGACGGAAGAGAATATGAACGGAGGTACAGTAAAAGGAATGAAAGGGGTTGCAGCTAGGGGCCGAAGGGACGCTGCAAAGAATCTTAAGTAATGCCTAAATGGCGCAGCATAAGGTGCACTGAAGGCACTAACCCCCCTTCCCCCATCACCCACGGGGTATACATAAATGGGAGACAAAGCGATAACTTGATCAATTACTGTTTCTAATAAAATAGCGTTTCCTCTATAACTCTCTGTTCTCAGTCAGACCTGCCGGCGATTCAAACTGTTTTTATTGCGTAAAATGTAATTAAAGTCTTTCCTTCGGATCAAGGAGGATGCAGTATTGGACTCACTCACTCACTCTGCGTTCATCGTACCCGGTCTAAAACGATTACATGACAATCTGCGCTTTGAGATTTTGCAAGCGTCCAATTACGGGACAATCTCCGGGCTTAGGTTGGCATTCGGGGATTTTCAAACGTTTTGCATCTATCTGTCAGATATCGCATTTAGTACTGAAGGTACATATTGAATATTGGATTCAGAAAAGGCCTCTTGGATTGGCTTGGTTGTCGGTCAACAGAAAAGCAGCTTTAAACATGGCGATTATTCAGACACTCATTTGAATGCGTCCTGAATAATGCTCTTCCCTCTTCGATCCGCTGCTTTGTCATTGTAAATTGCCTGAATTTGATACCAGTGGCGACTGGATTGCAAATATAAAGCTAAAACAACTGTTTTGTGTTTTTCTTTATTTATCGGTTCATTTCCTTTTGGTCACCTTCATATGAAAAAGGAACCTTTAAAAATAAGATCCGCCTTTAAATGATGTCTGAATTTTGATTACTCGTGGGTCACTGCGGAATACTTCAAAGAGAGAGAGAGAGAGAGAGAGAGAGAGAGAGAGAGAGAGAGAGAGAATCAACCTTTCTATAGAACCCTCTTTCCCCACATTCACACAGTGATAAATGTAGAAAAAAATCAACCCCATCCTTGTATAATGACTTATGAAATGTAAAACCAGCTACATACATTCAGCCCCTCTTTACAACTGTAACACAAATACGAGTTCCCCGTGGGAGCCTCTTTTCAATGTCCCGTTGCTTTCTTTATCTAGTTAGACGAAAGGGACGGAAAATTGAAACGCGGGACTGGCGAAGCGTAAGGAAGGGAGAGGAGGAACAATGAGATAAGCAAGAATAAAAGTCGTCGATACAATGCCATGTTTCTGCATGATGGTAGCTGTATGATTCTGACGTTTCGCGTAGTCCAAAAATGAAACATTCTGATTTAGCAGAAGTGGCTTTTTCTGTTTCGATATCATTAATGAAATGTACAAATAAATAATATAAATACAAGGAAGTCTAAAGATGGGTGCCCTAATAACGAAGAAAAAAACAAAGTAAAATGAATAAATAATATAAATACAATGGATCTGAATAAAATATAAATATTAATTATAAATAAATACAATGAATGAATAATTAATATAATTACAAGGTAGTATGAAGATGGGAGGGTGTCCTGATATGGAAGGCAAAACAGAAGTAAAATGAATAAATAATATAAATACAAGGGAGTCTAAGATGGGTGGCCTTATAACGAAGGAAAATAACTGAAGTAAAAAAAAGGATTAATAACAAAATGGATAATACCACGACCAAATAAATTAAAAAAAAAAAGCTACGAAATCATCGTAACGAACAGAAATAAACACAAAAAACGAGACCAAAAACAAAACTTCAGAAGCCTCTTCTACGAACGGGGACTTATTCCCGAAAGAGGCAACCGGAAACGAAGGGGAAATGATGTGGAAAAGGCTAACTGAGCCTTGGGAAGAAGAAGAAGAAGAGAGGAGGAGGAGGAGGAGGAAGGAGGAAACGGGAAAGGAAGAAGGTCCTGAGGTTTGTTAAGGAAAACTGTTCAATGGAAAAATGGTTTCGATCCTGAACTCCATTCACACCTGTGATGGCTCCCTTCCAAAACTTGTATGAAATGATTTTCGCAGAGCGATTTTGGGTGATTTAGAACGGAATGGTAATTTGTAGATACAGACATACATGAGAACGCACAAACACACCCAGACATAAATATATAGGTGTATGTGTAAGAATTACATTATATATATAAACCAGTGACCTGGGGTCATGGCATTAGGAGGGTTCTACGTGACCAAAGCAGACCTAGATTACGCTATGCGCTGTCTGCAGTAGCCTGATCTAGCTCACAGCTTTGTCAACATTTTTATGTTTATGATAACTTTGCACAACACTTCCATGGGAAGCGGTTGACCGGTTAACCTACGCCGGAAACTTGTAACTTCCGAGCCGGCGAACTACGTATGTGTTTTATATGAATTGCTGAGATAGCTAATGTTCCGCTATCGACGCCGATGCTTTAGAATGGCAGTTCCACGCCAACTATCAATAAACATATCGGTCGTCCCCGACCGAGCTGCATCTCCTAGTATGGAGTTACAGAATAAAGTTGTTAACTTGTTCAACTAGCCTGTTTGAATCATCTCCTCTAGACAAGAAAGAACCTCTCTACTAAGATATCCAAGGGAGATGAGAGGAACCAAACATTACTTACGGATAACAGCCGTAAGGAAAGAACAAAAAGTCTATCGCCAAGCGATAAGACATAAGAAGTGGTGGCAGCGAATAAACGAAGAACATAATTAACAGGACCCATATCAGCCGACCGAAGGTCTACAAGAACTAACTTCCACCTTCAACATCAAACGAAACAGAGGAAACGGGCTCTTCAATTCAACGCAACAGTTTATGAAGACGCAACTATGTCCTTCATCGAGAGGAATACAAGCATTTAACACTGACGTTTGAGCAACTGTTGTCACTTATCTTCGAGAATCTACACCGGACGAGAGCAGCATTGAACATCAACGGAAAGAAGAAAACAAACACAGGGAACATCACCCGTTCACGAGCAAGGACGCAGAGTGGACAGCTATACGCAGTAGTGCAAGGACGGAGGCTGTGACGTCATCAATCTTGGACTTCCCAGAGCATCGTGCACCGAGAGAAGACCGTGACGTCATCACGACTTCCGACGCGAGACGTCATCCCATGTCAACAATCCTTCGCAATATAATCTGGAGCTAAGTACCATTTTTATCTATTCAGGTCTTTTCCTCAGTGAAGTGTTGTTTCATCAATAGTCCGATCGTACCAGTAATTCTTGGGTGTGAGTTTTCGCCATATTAATCTTCCTTCATTACAGAACCAATCTTCAACTACGAGGTTCTCGCCCGCAGATTAATTTTTTTTCTTTTCTAGTTGTCATTAACCATTTCTTGCAGGAATTCTCCGTATAATATTTTATCATATTATCTGTATTTTTGTATCTTTTGGGGATTTTCCTATTATTATAACACACTTATACAGTACATTGCTTATGCGTTTACGTAGTGGTCGAGTGTACTCTTATAGATATTTTGATAGGATTGCAAGGAATAGAAGTGATAAGAAAAAAGTGAAAGCCGAAATGGCAACCACTCCGGCTGGCAACACCCCAACGTGGTGACTCTCGTTACGCTGCGAGGTCAGCGATAGTCCCTTTTCAAGGTCGGGTCAATGGGTTCCTGCCTCAAAATGTTGAGGCATGGATCTCATCTGTAGACGCTCATTTAAATGCAAAAAGCATCACAGACCCAGCAGTACAATTACAGGAGGCCAAGAGCTTCGTTGACTTTGCGAAAGGCGACGCAAGTGCGTATCTAAGGGGGGTTTCTTTCCAAGAATCGCTTACATGGGACGAGTTCAAAATTAGATTACGTGCCGTGTATGGGGGTGAAGAGGCTTTAGATTGTAGTATTGGCATTGAGAAATATCCTTAACCAAGCCTCCATGACTCAGCTCAATGTTGTCGAGCGGGCGGCGCTAATTGCCGACCGGCTAAATGAATATCAGGATAGTTTTAAGTAACTCCGGGTGGGTTGCGGGTGCTAAAAATCAAAGTGAAAGATTTTATCCGTTTGATCTACCTTACGTCTATCACTGTAATGTTGCTGAAGCGTTAGTACGGTGTTTTGATAAAAAATTGCAGCCCGACAGTACGGAATTAGATGTGTATAAACAAATCAAAAAAACACATGTCTAAATGTACCGACCTAGATCCTTCGCTCATTCAAGTTTTTGCAAAAAATGAGAACAAGCCACAACAAGTAAATGTGGTACATAATAATAATCAAGTTGCAGGGATGGTTTGTTATAACTGTAAACGACCAGGTCACATGATTTCAGACTGTCGGACGCGTTTTTGTTCAATACACAATAGTTCAACTCATTCATATAACCGTTGCTACTCGAGGAATCAACAGCAAAACGCTACAAACACGCAACCAGTTGCTAGTGCAAATAAAAAGAAGGGTCCTCAGTACTATAAGAAGAAACAACCAAATGGAAATTCTGCACAACAGCAGAAACAAACAAATCGTGCTTCAGGTACCTCTGTTCCTGGGCCGTCTAGCCAGAAACTCGCAAGGGCAAGCGAATTTTCAGGGTGTGATAAACAAAACAAATACCACGTAGTTCACTCCAAGGGGGGAGAGGGCGATGTTGGGTCATCAATATCAACATCTTTTGTATCAAATAATCAGTTTAATCATTTATCAGATCATTGTGAGACAATTGATTTTCCTATGAAACACACGGCCGAATCAAAAAAATCTGTGCAGGTTCCCGTAGATTTGCAACAAATTCATGCAATTATTAGTCAAAACGAGTTGCGACCAACCTTACATGCAGTAAATTTGGGACCATAAGTCATTCACTTTGTTCTTTGATTCTGGTAGTCCACGTAATATAATGGATTTAAGGACTCATCATTTACTCTTTTCAAATTTCCCTATAGAAAAGTCCGGAATAAGGATCTCAGGCATTGGGAATAATGAATTAAATGTTGTGGGCGTAACTCATGTACAGTACAAGGTCGGTAAGCGCACGTTTGCTGATACCTTTGTCGTTGTACAAAGCATTAATATGTATCCCGCAGTAATTATCGGATACCCGTCTATGGGCACTCAAAATATTATCTTAGCACCTGCAAAACACGGCGTGTATATCAAAGGGAAATTCTATAGGTCTTCTAATACCCTAAAATCTGTTTTAGATAATAAAGAGACAGACAGAGTTGTCACTTACATTACGGAACCAATCACCTGTCTCATGAACCAAGAAATAATACAGGCAACCCAACAGAACTCTCGCTCACCCGTAATATCAGCTTTGCACGCAAACTCTCGAGCCTAACGTAACTTCAAATATATTAGTGCGTGTAAAAAGAACCTTGCCAGGATCGAAACATTAATCCTTTCTGAAACTCTGAAAACACACGGATTATCCGTCACACAAGCCGTTTATACAGTCGGCTCACAACAGCAATGTAATATCGAAGTCTGTAATCATTTGAATACCACTTTAGTAATCCACAAAAATCAACATATCTTGGATGCCGAAGTTTATAAAACATCGCATTCTTACCGTAGCTGAGATAAATCACGCTCAATCAGTCGCGGATGAAACCCTTTTGCAATCTATAAAGAACAAAATCAATAAAGATATTCAAGAAGAAGAAATTCAGCAGAAATTTTTGAATCTGTTAACTAAATATCATGATGGTTTTTCCACTACGGATGGAACCTTAGGAAAAACGGATGTCATCGAGCATCAAATCAGGCTCAAGGACAAACAGAAAGTAATCTATGTACCTTCGTACCGACTTCCTATGAAATTTCAGAATGAGATAACAGAGGAAGTAGGTAAAATGTTAAAGGAAGGAGTCATTAGGAAATCAAACACGCCCTTATAAATTTTCCGTTAATAGTAGTACCGAAAAAAGATCGAACTTGGCGGATATGCGTAGATTTTCGTCGTTTAAATGAAGAAACAATCCCTGACAGATTCCCAGTACCATGTACCGATGATATCCTATCTTTACTAGGCCAGAATAAATATTTCACAAGCCTAGACTTACTAAAAGGATTTCATCAGATTCCGATGGAACAAGAAGTATCCCATACACTGCCTTCAGCACAGCCAGGGGACATTATGAATTTTTGCGTATGCCTTTTGTTTACGTTGTGCTCCTATAACTTTTACTCGTATGATAAACGTCGTGTTTGGAGACTTGTTGGGAGATATCCTACATGCCTACATGGATGACTTAGTAATCTTTTCCAACACATTAGAAGAGCATTTACGTAAATTGGAGTTAGTGTTACAAAGGTTAAGGCAGCATAATTTGGAGGGTAAAGATAAGTAAGTGTGAATTTTTTAAAACAGAACTAGTCTATCTAGGTTTCACGGTTTTCTAGTGAAGGTCTTAAAGTCGTCCACGATAAGGTGTCGGCTATCCGTAACTTTCCGATACCTATTAACGTCAAGGGAATACAGCAATTTTTGGGGTGCAGCGGATACTATCGCCGCTTCATCCGCAATTACTCAATCATAGCCGCTCCCCTAACAGATCTTATAAAAAAGGGCGTAGATTTCGTATGGTCCTGAAATTCATCAACAGGCGTTCGATAAATTGAAAGATGAACTGTGTAGTTCTCCTATCTTGAAAATTTCCTGACTTCAATAAGGAATTTTTCATAGCAACAGACGCCTCAGACCTAGGAGTAGGTGGGGTATTGCTTCAACAATATGATAGACAGTTTTTTCCCTATAGCTTTTCTTCACGGTAAAAACTGAGACCTTCCCGAAAGTAAATAATAGCAGTAATAGGACAAGGAAGGGCTCGCTATTTGTTCAATTTAATTCACTCGTGCACTTTAAATTCATAATCTACGGTTATCCCGTCAAGGTTCTCACTGATCATAAGCCCCTAACCGACTTCTTTAAAGGCTTTAGTCACAGCCCAAGCGAACTCGGTGGCACATGATCATTCAGGACTTTGGCGCGAGGATCGGGTATTTACATGGGAAAGCAAAATATCATTGCTGACGCATTATCACGCAACCCCTCTTCATCTTGTACCGAGCCATTAGCTGAATTAATAGATATCTCAACCTCCATGCCCGTTGTTAAAACAAGTATATCCGAACAGGAAGATCTGGGCTGGAGTGCTGACTATTACAGACGAACAAAGAAAAGATCCGCAAATAGAAAAAATCATCATTGGCGTTTAAAACGGAAATCCGAAGGAAAAAGAATACCTAAAGTATAAGCAGCAGAATTATATCCTACAGGAAAATATCCTGTGTAGATCCGTGACGAGGAAAACCCGCAACACACCGCAGTTGAATAACAACCAGGTGGTGGTGCCTATCTCACTCATACCCACTGTCTTAAAGTGTTGCATGAAAATCCACTGCACGGACACCCGGGTTATACCTTGATGTCACAGAAAGCCAAATCCTTATTTTATTGGCATACGATGCTTAGAGATATAAAAAAGCACATAGCAAATTGTCGCACTTGTCAGAATACAAGGGCACACGAACACCTGTCAGCCTAGGGGCTTACCCCGTGCCAAATCAACCCTTTGAAAGAGTACATTTAGATTTATTAACAGGATTTTACGAGTCAGACAGAGGAAATAAGCACCTCCTAGTAATTATAGACGCTTTGACTCGATATACAGAACTTATAGCGCTTAAAAAACAAAAAACCGTAAGTGTTGTTATATATATAATGTAAGAATTACATTATATATAAACCAGTGACCTGGGGTCATGGCATTAGGGAGGGTTTCTACGTGACCAAAGCAGACCTAGATTACGCTATGCGCTGTCTGCAGTAGCCTGATCTAGCTCACAGCTTTGTCAACATTTTTATGTTTTATGATAACTTTGCACAACAAAACTTCCATGGGAAGCGGTTGACCTGTTAACCTACGCCGGAAACTTGTACTTCCGGCCGCGCGAACTACGTATTTGTTTTTTTTGTTTTTATGAATGAATTGCTGAGATAGCTAATGTTCCGCTATCGACGCGATGCTTTAGAATGGCAGTTCCACTCCAACTATCAAAACATATCGGTCGTCCGACCGAGCTGCATCTCCTAGTATGAGTTACAGAATAAAAGTTGTTAACTTGTTCAACTAGCCTGTTTGAAAAATCTCCTCTAGACAAGAAAGAACCTCTCTACTAAGATATCCAAGGGTGATGAGAGGAACAAACATTACTTACGGATAACAGCCGTAAGGAAGAACAAAAAGTCTATCGCCAAGCGATAAGACATAAGATATGTGAACGCCTGTTTGTATGGGTGTATGCGTGCATGACGTATATGTGTATTTTATATAGATGAGTGATCCCAATACCTCTATGACACACTCTTACTAGGTGATGATTACGAATTTCTTATAAGCCTATAAGAACACTTAAGAACGTCATTGGCTTTACTGGCCATTTCAAGGCTTGCGATGCATATGTTTTCTTAAATATCTTTTTAAATATCAACTGTATCTTCTTGAAATTTTGGAGGCCCAACAGTTTTAGACCTTCCGCTAATGTATGGCAATATAACTATGTGTCTAAAATTATTAATAATGGCACTTTAATCTTGAACATTTCCAATTTTCTTTGCATTTGACTCAGACTTTCGGACTTATTTCTCTCATTGTTAACAAAATATGAATGAAAGTGTACCGCACTACGATTATGACGTATAGTGTTTGACATTTTTAATTACTTTATGGATTATTGTTTTAGTTTTATCCAAATTAGTTTATGCAATAAAGTTTATTTGTATTTCATTATTTTGGGAGATTATTGTGACCTCTTGGTTTATTTAGAGTATACATATACTGGAAAATATACCCGCTGAAAATTAGAGTGGCAGTAGTTACAAGCTGTTCAGGTGTGTTTATATTGTCGTCCGGCTTCCACCTGTCCGTCCTACTCAATGCCATCGAGCAGTATGGGCGCATATGAAGCTAAATGTACGTTCATCGTTACGGCATTTCACCAGGGCAGACCCAAAGGGCCAGATTGGAGGAAGCAAGGCTTACTGTCACTAAACAGGTGTGGGAAGGAACTGTCCATCGAAGTCAAGCTTTTGAGAACGAATAATGGCTTACTGACAACGTCCGGAATTGTATAGATCCAATCGTTGTCAACGTCACCAGTGATGACGAGGACGATCTGTTTTTAGACAGTGATGGGGAGTGAGCTGAAATATCCTTATACGTGTGTATATATAGTCCTGTAATTAATAAGTTTTGTTATATTTATCCACCAGTTTTTTATTTTGCATGGCTATGCTGTTTTTCATGTTACTGCAAAAATCTACTTCAAAATCTGTAAAATTTCTGTATATATTGTACATACTTATTGTATATATATAATAAAATAATGTATATAGTGATCTTGCTTTTAAATAAACTATGATCTGTTTTTTTTCCTTCCTTCCATATTTATATCTCCAATAATAATCTAAAGTTGCCAATACCACACCCATTTGTCATGGAAATAGATAAATAAAAAAATACAAATGGCTTTATGAAAAGTAATCAGTAATAAAATGGTAGTTCGTGTACATTTTAAAACCTAAAAAAATATGGTAGTACACTATTTCATTCATAAGTATCAGACAGAGTAAGAAAGATAAGAGTGGGCGGGGCTTCTTTCCTAACTCTTTGGCTAAGCCAACGACAGGTTTTCGTATATTTACAACTAATACTGAGGAAATTAAAATTTTCGAAGTAAAGTGCCTTAATTATTAATTGAGGGTACTTAATTATATTGCCATATATCAGCGGAAGGTGTAAAACATGTTGTGCCAAATTTTCAGGAAGATACAGTTGATATTTAAAAAGATATTTAAGAAAACCTATGCATCGCAGGGCCTGAAATGGTCAGTAGTAACATAGCAATCAGTAACTGTTACTCATATAATATGTCCACATTTCCTTTTAATTTCACATGTAGCAAGTTTTATTTATTCGACTTACAGTTTTTTTTCAGGGTACATTTTTGGGCCACACTTCATACTCATAAATTAAGTGCTTTTGATTGATATCTTTTTTTTGCTCGTAAAACTTGGAATAGACTTCAATAACAGAAATACAAACCTACTATCAACTTCCCCATCTGAAAAATGTGATGAGTCAATGATATTCTCTTTGATGTATCAAAATCTGACGATGGGAACGGTTTGATAAGAGAAATTCCTAGTATTTAACGTACCACAGAGCGAATTTGGTCCTTCTAAGAAACTCACCTATTTTTGAGAATATCGCGAAACCTTCTCAATCTTCTCCCTGATATTATTATTCCTTGATGGTTCATTAACCCCCTCAACTGGAATCACTTATAGGATTCCGCATTATCCCCCCCCCCCACAAAGGCTGCGTCGATAGCGGGCGAAAATATTAGCATATAAATACAGCCTCCATACTCAAGTCTAGGGGGTTATTCCATTGTTCCGAAGGGAAGATGGAAGGCCTGGGCTATTATGGGATATCTTGATAGGTTAGGGTGGTGAAGGGGAGGAAGTCGGGTGGTGGGTGAATTGTGTGGTTGATTTTGGGGGTAGGAGGTGGCACTGTATTAGGGTGGGGCGGGGACTGGGGGGGCGGGGGTGTGGTTGGCATTAAAGCAGATAGATGTAGCTTGTAGAGAGAAGGGAAGGTGGTGTTTTTATAATGTTTCTCTGTGCCAAGAGAGTTTTCAATTCAGTGGCTTGACATTATTCATCTGGAATTTGATTGATATTTCTGTAAATGAGATTTTTGTAAGCCAGTATCACATCAACAGTCATCTGTATTGTTTCCTATATTTGTAGTTATTTAAAAAAAAAATATTGCACGTGTATATCTCGTCATTACCGAGTTAAAAACACGTTCCACTACGTATATAATGGTTAAAATAAAAAATGAATCGTTACTAAGTAAAGTCAATCTATTCTTTCCATTTTCATAACACAGAATTATAAAAGTGAGTTGTCAAGTCATAGCAGAGCTGGACAGATTGAAGGAATTTCGATCAACACACCACCAAATTAAAAAACATTCATCCCTACCAGCAAAAACATCTTGACAATTCAGATGACAACTGAGCCATCATTACAATCTATAAATAACCGCAAATGCAGTTTAAAAAAATCCATTACCTAAACGGAAGATACAGTTTACATGTAAAGTCATTAAAATCTGAATGACAAGGAATTCTATTATAATACAATATGAAAATACTTTTCTTCAATCCGCTTTAATTATGTTGACCGCTAATCACGAATAAAATATTCATATGTGATAGATTTAACGTGCAATGAAAATGGGTAAAATCCTGTAGCGCACTACTACTTCTTCTTCTTCTTCTTCTTCTCCTTCTTCTTCTTCTTCTTCTTCTTTTCAAAAGCAATTCAGCTGGAAATGACAGTTTTCATATTACCGATCAGTGTCCTGTGCCGCGCCTCATTTCGGAATTACCATCTGGCTTGAACATCTAGATTACGCTGGAAACGAATTTTAAAGACGAGTTTTTCATTTGTCGACGACCGATTTAAATCTTGCTAACTAAACTGTTCCTCGTTGGACGCGTGGTTTACGTGTTCGCCTACCGATTCGATTCGGTAGTCCCGAGTTCGATTCCCCGCTCTGCCAACGGGGAATAAAGAGGAATCTGTTTCTGGTGATTAAAAATTCATTTCTCGATATAATGTGGTTCGGATCCCCCAATAAGCTGTAGGTCCTGTTGCTAGCTAACCAATTTGTTCCTAGCCACGTAAAAATATCTAATCCTTCGGGCCAGCCCTAGGAGAGCTCAGTGGTCTGGTTAAAGTAGGCTATACATAACTTTCCATAAAAATTTTACAGTTATATGGAAAAATAACTTACAGAGGAAAGGGATATCTTTCCTATGACTGTTCGTGCATCTGCATCTTGAGCATATTCAATACGCATAATTGAAAGACACCAGATTATTTATAATAAGTCGGTCGCAAAACAAAAGATATTGTCTACTAAAAATGCTCGCAGGCCTTAGAACGGCCGTTATACACTATTTTCGTCATTTTCTATCAATTTCCAACAGGCATTTTGAGTTACATTTCAATACATTCGTTAATGATCTGAAATGGCGTGAATTTATCAAAACTTATTGAAATTACACCCAGGGGGATAATTTACGGTACATTACATGGCATAAAACACTAATGTCTTACGGACTGAATTTCACGTATGCAAAAATCAGTGAAATAAAAATTTGAGCTACAATTTTATATATACACGTCACTAATATCTACAAAACAAAAATCATAACGAAAAAAATACGGTAGTGACTTTTTATGTGGCCTAACTAAGATCTTGTTAATAAGTCATTCACGCATTCAATATCCACACCCTCATCCTAACATACACACACATACACAGACATAAATGAAATATATATATATTTATATATATATATATATATATATATATATATATATATATATATACATACTACAAATATACATACATATATTTGCATGTGCAGAAACACAGACTTCAGAAAACACACGTACAATAAGACGCTCTTTTTAGAGCATATCACCTCGGGTATAAAAGATTCACACACGTACACACATAATGCATATACACAATCATGAATGAACGCAACGACTTCATCACCGACGCTGCTGAGTATAAATGACTAATAAATGATCAGCAACCTCCTTCTCGCTTCCTTTCGATTCTTAACTAATTCATTACGAAGGTTAACTACGTATGTTTTAAAATATTCACTATCGAATTAACTCGACGTGTGATGTTAGCACTTCTCGTTAATGTGGAATAGCTGTAATTATGCAGTACGCACCCACACGCCTATATATATATATATATATATATATATATATATATATATATATATATATATATATATATATATATATAAATATATATATTTATATATATATATATATGACGGCGTGTACGAGCGTAGTGCATAATTATAGCTGTATATATATATATATATATATATATATATATATATATATATATATATATATATATATATATATATATATAGACGGCGTGAACGTGTGTAGTGCATAATTATAGCTATATATATATATATATATATATATATATATATATATATATATATCTTTTTATATATATATATATATATATATATATATATATATATACATATATATATATATATTTTATATATATATATATATATATATATATATATATATAATAATATTATAATATTAGAGAGAGAGAGAGAGAGAGAGTAGAGAAGAGAGAGGAGAGAATTTATTATGATATTTACCATCAATAACTTGAAATTACAGGAAATATAGCCCACGGGGAATAAGGCTCGAAAACATATTACTGTAAGTAACAGAACGGGCCGAGGATTACAGAGGCTGGTATACATTTCCCCTTAATGGGATTCCGGCGGTAAAAGCGTACTACTACTTTCCTTTTTATGTCGTTTTTTTTTTTTTTTTTTTTTTTAGGTGGGAAAAGGAGAGGTATTATTGCTTCTTCTTTTTCTTTATTTTACTAGTCATGTTTTCTTGTGCAGAATCTTTTGGGTTGGGAATTCCTTTCAAGTCTTGGCATGGGAGGGAAACTAATTTTCGTATTTTAACAATATATATATAGATATATATATATATATATATATATATTATATATATATATATATATATATATATATATATATATATTGTATCTCTGACGAGAACAAAAAGTAACTATGGACTGAATGCCGTTGAAACGGCAATCATTATTATTATTATTATTATTATTATTATTATTATTATTATTATTATTATTATTATTATTATTATTATTATCGTAACATATGATCTCAAGATTATTATCACAGATTATTATCGCAAGATTATCGAAAGATCATCATCGCAATTATCGCAAGGTTGTTGTCAAGAGATTATCATCGCAATTATCGCAAGGTTATTGTCAAGAGATTATCGTCACAAATTATCACAAGATTATTATCTCAGATTATGATTGCAGTCTATCGCAGGATTATCATGGCAGATTATCGCGTTTATTATCGCAGATTATCGCAAGATTATTAGTGAAACTTATCATCCCAAGATTGTCATCGCAAGATTATTATTGCAAGATTATCATAGCAGATCATCCCACAATTATTATCGCAGATCATCGCAAGATTATTATCGCATATTATGATCCCAAGATTATCATCGCAGATTATCGCGAGATTATTACCGCAGCAATGGGCCTTCTCCTGCAGCGATCGCCATGGCCGTCTCATCTCCTCGAAGCTGGAAACTCATTTATCTTCCCGAGATGGAGAGCAAAAGTTTGATGGTTTCAGGATGGAGAGAGGCAGAGGAATGAGTTAAAACACTAAAAGTTTTTAGGTTAGGGAGTTCGGAACTAGTAGTAGTAGTAGTAGTAATAGCAGTAGCCGAAGCAGTAAAAGCAGCAGGTAGCATCAGCACTGCTAGTAGCAGGAAATGGTGTGTTAGCAGTATAAGTAGTGAAAGCAGGATACATCAGATATCTATTTCGAATTACGGTTACTGTCACAGTAACTGCGTATTCAGCGCAGTTGCAGTATTGCAGTAGTACAAGCAGTTGCTACAAATTGTAGCAGTAAGAGGACTGATACGCTTCCGTAGTAATTCACAACACATGCTAGCGAGACAGTACAGACGAACACACACAGACGGCTGGAAACCAGATATTCACGTGACTTCCGAACCAGGTCGAGAGTGGACTTTTATAACCAGAAATACACATCTCTAACCCCTCAGTGGAATTCCCTTCGTTAATGGTTGAGGCTAAGCGATAAAAATGGGTGAGATCTAATTAAAGTGATTAAAATTAAGTAAAAAATCAATCGGGGGTTCAGTCATGTGTATGAGTCAAATGTGTTTATTCGTACGTACGCATGTATGTATGTATGTATGTATGTCTGATATAGTGAGCGGAGGATGGTGGAGGTGAAAATAAATGGGAGTTCTGTATGCATGAGGACTGAATGTATATTTAACCGCCAGAGAAGGAGCTGATTGGCGGGATTAATAGACCAACAGGAAGACCGGAGTAGTATCGGAAAGCGTTAAGTCGTATTGAGCGTGGAAGTTGTGTCGATTATGTTGATGTGGAGAGTGTAAATTCATTCTCCGCCTTCGATTGAAAAGGAGAGAGAGAGAGAGAGAGAGAGAGAGAGAGAGAGAGAGAGAGAGAGAGAGAGAGAGGCGCAAAATATGAGATTCTCCTCGTAAATGATTTTGATGATGGAAAATGTCAATGACAGTTGTGAGTTCTGTTTACGATTCCCATTCAATTAACGAGTGACAGAAATGTAAATAATTATATGGAAATACAAACTTCTTCCATTCCCTGAATGAATAACGCAAACTGAATAGTTACGGTAACTTGTGAGTTCTTTAAAACGGTTGTTTTATTGACGAATTCTACCCTGAAATAAAATTCAACGTGCGTATAGTCTTTGGATTATGATTTTGACGTTTAATTCACTTAACGTTTAACTCAGACTAAACCCTAAAGAAGAAATTGAGGAACTGCATCTTGTACTTGCTCTATCATAAGTATGATGAAGCTAAAACGAGACGTGATCCGACCTTCAGTTGTAAACACTATATTCCTAACTTTTAACATGAATTAAAATGTGCCAAAATCTACGGTCAAATAGGTAGCCCGTTGTTTCACCAACGAACATTGAAATCAATACGCTATATTTTTAACTCAACGCGAAACACCTTTCTCAGACCTTTTTAGGCTCTTTATATATACCTTTCCTACCCCCCTCAACAACAACAACCACAAAGTATTTTGTAGGCTTACTCCCTGAGTAAGCGAAAATAAGTGGATAATACAGCCATTTTCGAGTTGGCAGACTCATACATTAGTTTTATAATAATTTCTCCAATGTGTAAGTTTTTAGTATTATCTCGCCGACGATAACATTATTCAATAATTCCGTAGCCTTAAATATCCGTTTTGTCTTGAAAGCAAATTCTCACATTCCCTTTTAGCCGAAACGAACCGACGAAGAAGCTATTCAGCGCCATCTATCCGCCGGCGGGAAAACCACTTCTCGCGCCAAGCCAAGGGAAGCCCTTATATGTTGCAGTTCTCGACTGCCTTCCAGTCTTGCGCCACTCTTCCACATACTCCGGCAATAAAATGTCTTATTCCCGATTCGACGACCTTACGACCTCTCTCTCTCTCTCTCTCTCTCTCTCTCTCTCTCTCTCTCTAGCCTTCAGGCGAATTGCATTACCGTGTCAGCTTCAGAAGATGTTTGCATGCGAAACGAGTCTTGCTTGCGTCTAGATATCTGCTGCTTGTTTGCCATGGCGTGGGAGTCTTCAAGGAGGTGGCTACTCACTGGGACGTCTAAATGTTGTGTGGATGTTTGTGGGGAGGGGGAAGGGGGGAACTTAACGCATGTTCCATATAGTAATGAAATCAAATACCTAAAATACATTGTTTATGAAGGGGGTTAAGTAACGTACAGAAGAAGGAATGGTGAAAATTATTTGTATTTTATATAATATATATATATATAATATATATAAATGATTTTTCACTTTTATATCTGATACTAACACAGTCTTGATTTAATTTGCCTATTTTGTATATTTTACAGCCCTGAAGATGAGACTCAAAGTCTCGAAAATCTGAAAAAATAAAAAGATAATACTACGGTGGCTTTTTTTCCATCCTATTTGTATTGAATCTACGGCGTTCCAGATGCCCCAACTTTCTGTGTGTGTGTGTGGTGTGTGTGTGTATATATATATATATATATATATATAGATATATATATATACATCTGTACTTGTGTGCAACTTTCCACAGTTTCAAGGACATTTACAAATTGTAATGACTTCGCCAACATCATCGGCAGGACACCTTATCAACAATATCAGTTAAATACGTGAAATGAATGAAACGTCAATATTGTCATTCCCAGACCCCTCTCCATCTTCGAGGGGGAAAAGGAGAAAGACTGAGGAGAAGAGAGAGGGGAGAAGCCGAATCGGTATTTCAATCTGTACAGGAATCCGAGAGGAAAATTCGGAACGACAGTTTTGGATTCCACTTGGAATTAGCAGTAATGAGCGAATGCTAATGGCTGCCATTAAAGACTGAGAGTTGAAAAGGTCACGATATGGGAGGTGTCACCCTCTTTCATTCACTACGGAATGGGAGGGTTCGTGGAGATCTACCTTTGCAGAGACTGATTAAAAAAAAGCCAACTATTTCTGTTGGGAGATCGTTAGGTATTCATACACTTTATTCTTTTCTTCAATATCACATTCCAAAATGCTGTCCACAGCATTTTGGAAAGTAACATGAAAGTCTGAAATCGTCTGATTACGAAATAACAAATATTTTGTCCGTAACAGTTTCGACTTCGTACTGTTGAAATTACCAACCAAAGCAACACAGCGCCATCTATCTGTTAGTAGACACCATTCCGGTTTTTTTTTTTTTTTTTTTTATATTCCTAACTTTGAATGAGAATTCCGGGGTCATTCTTCATCAAATTCGCCATTAAATGTCTTATTCTCTGTTTCGACGCCGTAAAGACCTCCGTGTGTGTGTGTGTGTGTGTGTGTGTGAGAGAGAGAGAGAGAGAGAGAGAGAGAGAGAGAGAGAGAGAGAGAGTATGTGCTTGGGTATGTCTGGATATCGGAAGCCTGTCTGTGCTGAAATGAAGTGCCTTCGCATGTACGACGAATTAATTTGGTGGCAGGACCTCATACATATGTGTGGGAGGGAAGTATGTGTGGACAGACCGAAAGCGCACACTGGGATAAGTCATGTTAACAATTCTAGGAGTTAGTGACTTGTTACGAGGACATTTATACTGGGAATAATGATGGTGGATACGTGTTTGTGTTCCTGGATAATTCACTCCTATTTCTTTTAAATATTTATTTTTGCATTTAATATTTATAATTCTTTTTTAAACACATCATTGGTAGTTTCTTTCCAGGTATCCAGGGAACTCAGATTGCCTTAAAAGAGAATAGGCATTCGTAGATAGCTGCAGTTCTGTAGTAATCTATAAGAGTAACGGCAATAAACAAACTTATTTTGCTAGTGTTTCTGTCGTGTCGCTTTTCAGTATTTGTTTCCAATTCATCCGGTGACCTTTTTTAGAACAATTGTTTTTATTAATTCATATCTATATAAAAGGTTTATATCTTTAGCAATAACTACACTAGCTTAGGCTGTATATCCTGTGAGAAAAGAGAAGTTGTAGGGGATTGAATGCTGCAGAGATTGTTGCCTATGTTTCCTCGGAAATCACCCGCCGATGATAAACGAAAAAGCTTCATTGTTGCTTTAAAAATTTATGAAAAGAAACAACACACGAAAATGTTGCACTGCTTTCATTTTCTGAAATCATTTTCTAACATCGAATCATTTCGTCTTTTCTAATCGTGAATGATTTTGGAATTCAATTTCCTGGAGTCTAATGAGATCGGAAGTTTGATCATACACTAAAAATAAACAAATAAGTAAATAAATAAAATAAAAAACATTTATGGAAACCAATAATGCAGTATACAAACAAATGTGGAAACTCTAATATCAGTAAAGAGATAAGTTAAGTATATCTCAGTTTAACCAGACCACTGAGCTGATTAACAGCTCTCCTGGGGCTGGCCCGAAGGTTTAGATATGTTTACGTGGCTAGGAAACAACTGATTACCTAGCAACCAGACCTACAGCCTTTTGTGGGATCCGAATTTAAAGAGAGAGAGAGAATCTTACATGTTTTATTTTTATCTATTTTTTTTTTTTTATTTTTTTTTTTTTTTTTGGACAATGTGAAAGCATTTTCAGAGCATGCAATAATACCGAATGTGAAGTTGGTTATTTTCTTTTCAATGACGTCAAATGATTCTTGCGTCTCCTGTCTTCTACATAGGTAAGAAAAGGGGAAAGAATCCAGTGAGGGAAACACAGCCAATTGACCATTCGTTAATGACTTCGAAGGGAAAATGCCAGTTGCACTTGGGAGCTTTCATTGTCAATCAGACCTTTATTAATGAATGTTAATGGTTGTCATTCAAGAACGCGAATTAAAATTGTAAGATCTTGAGACGCTCAGAATCCAAGTTCGTAAGTGGGAAATGTAATCCTCTTTTACCATCGCTGGAAGAGGGGAGTGATTCCGGACATAGCTGTACAAAGGAAAAAGGAAATGTCCGGAAGGGAAATGATAAGAAGTTCATTTTTGCGCATTTGCTTCTGGAAATGTTTCAACCCCTATTTCAAAATCGAATGCAGGAGCGTCATCATCTTACACCTTTGAAATGCCAGATGGTGTCCTTTCTTAAAGAATGTTTTAACCATAATACTTAATTTTTATTTTAGCTTAATCGGGGAGTAAGTCTACAAAGTACTTTGTTGTTGTTGTTGCTGTTGTTATTATTGTTGTTGCTGTTGTTCTAGTTAGACGGTAGTAAAAGTTTATGAAAAAACCTTAAAAGGTCTGAAAAAGGTGTTTCGCGTTGAGTTAAAGGTACAGGAATTTTAGGACAAATCTAAATCTGATTATTTTATTTTAATTTCTTCCTTCTAATGGTATACCTATCCCCCTCCCAAAAAAAGAACTGTTTTTGTAAAATGCTGGAGTTTTCATTTTCGTAAATATAGAAAACGATATAACATTGGTACTGTCTACTGTCTACAAAAAAAATAAATAAAAAAAAAAATAAAATGAAAATCCCTTTGTTGTACCTAAATAAAAAATGAAAACCATCAAAGATGTTGATAAAATCTACGACACAAAAACAGATAAAAACCCAAAATAAGTAAATAACAGAAACCCAAAGATACCTCAAAAAGGGTTAATACTATTACAGCAAGAAAGGTGTAGTGCGTGGGAGAGCGCCAGAAAATAAAAACTTGCAAAAAAATGGAAAGTAATAAAAAAAAAGGAAAAGTCAAATATATATATAAAAAAAGAAGGAAAAGTCAAATATATAAAAAAAGAAGGAAAACTCAAATACATATAAAAAAAAGGAAAAGTCAAATATAAAACAATGGCACCAGATGGGAGCTGGGTTTCATCTCCGCTTGGGAAAAAAAATAAAAAAAGGAAACTGTAGGTGGCTGCCTGTAAGCCTCCAGACGAATAGGTAGAACCACCAACCAATTCTCTCTCTCTCTCTCTCTCTCTCTCTCTCTCTCTCTCTCTCTCTCTCTCTCTCTCTCTCAATTTATTTAGCTCCTACCGATGAAACAAAAATTTTCGTTTTAGAAAATCACGTCAGTCATTTAGTCCTGATATCTTATAATTACGATTTTTAATATTCCTTAAACCGAATGAATCATATAAAAAAAAGTGAGTTAGAACATTTTCCTTAACCGACACAACTGTTAGTATCTGAAAGAAGAAATATACGTGAACTGATGCTGTATAAGAGAAAGAGAGAGAGAGAGAGAGACCCAAACTAAATTTGATGGAGGCTAACGGTAGCCTCCCACTACTTCGTTAGACTAAGGAATTTTATTTTTATATGCGAGGATCAAGTCCAGTTCTCCATCTGGGGTCCTGTTGGGACAGATGGTTTCGCTGCTTCGAGTCTGACTTTCTTATTTCTTTGTTCTGTCCTTTATTTCCTTCGTCATTTTCCCCAGTTTCGTTTGTTCTGTCAATTTCGAACATTGTTTGAAGTCTTTTTATTCCTTTCTTTTAAAGTTGGTTTTTAATTTATGTCTCTTCAGATTCCTTAATTATCGTTATACGTGTTTTTCACTAAATGTTGAACCTGTCTTTTCGTATCTCATTTACTTTTACGATGAAGAACTTAGTATCTTGTACATTTCTAGGTCAATGGCAGCCGAACTTACACCGGCTTTTCATTATCCTTACTCTGACCAAGGAAGACGCAACTGAAGATAGAAACAAAAGCCGAACTTGAGCCTATATATATGGGAAGGGGTGTTGGGAGGGGGAAATAAGAAGCATATGCTGTTTATAGTGCTCTTTTGCTGATCTCAGCTGTGTTAAGGAAAATGAGACATCTAGAGTCGACTGTATTTTTTTTTTTTTTTTTTTTTTCCACTCGCCATAAAAAGACGCTTTGAATTTGTCGACTTTCTCACAATTCTTTGCCGACTCTTGTCCTTATAGACCTAATTCCTACGGGGAAATTAGGGAAGAAGTTGCGTATACAAATATTTAAGCATAAAGATGTTCCAGCGAGACAACACTGTTACACGTAGACACACACACACACACACACACACACACCACACACATATATATATATATATATATATATATATATATATATATATATATATATATATATATATATTATGTGTGTGTGTTGTTCGTGTAACAGCGTTGTCTCGCTGGAACATCTGAGTTCGGATTCGACTCCTGCCACTGAAGGTGAGAGCATCTTCGTTAATTTCCCGCCCGGGAATAGGCCTACGGTGATAAGAGTGTCAGAAATAAATGTGAGAAAGTCCAGAAGTTAAAAGGCCATAGCGAATACACATTCATGCACGTGATGAAGAAACAAAGAACTTACTGATGAATTAAAAATAAATAAATTTAATTAACTGCTTAAATAAAATAGTTACTCGATATTACTGCATATACTCGTGTTCCCTTATTTAAACGACTCCATTTTAGTATCATGATTACGAAGCTCTATTCTAATATGGGAAGGAGATTGCCAATCAATTCTGTGATGTGTACAAGATGGAACATTATCAAGGAACTGACAGTCATCACTTTTAAACGTTATGACAGAGAAGGAAATAGCGAAAAAACAAACAAACACAACACGAAATAATAATCTCCGATATTGGCAAAGGTCTAAAAATGGATTCGCTCTGGCTTTTCATGGTGTGTTGCCAAGGGCTTGGGGTTTGCATAGTATCTCCTTCATCGGCTTTATATAACTTGTCGTCTACGGACTTTCCGTTTCATCTAACTCTGCTGCATCTTTTAGCCCCCACCCCGCTCTCTCCCAAAATTTGAAATTGTCATATGAACAAGTTCACAAATTATATATATATATTAATTATACATACTTTTATATATTATATATATATATATATATATATAATATATATATATATATATATATATATATATATATAGAGAGAGAGAGAGAGAGAGAGAGAGAAGAGAGAGAGAGAGAGAGAGAGCGAGCATTACAGCCAGGATTCTGTTCCTAACAAAAGCACTAACACCCAAAAGAAAAATGAGAAATATACGTGCGAAGTACATATATATGTGTGTGTGTGTGTGTGAGAGAGAGAGAGAGAGAGAGGAGAGAGTGTGTGTGTGTGTGTGTGTGTGTGTACATAACTGCTTCAGAAGTAAATAAATTTCAGTTGATAATCTTCCCTTATCTATAAGTGTTCAATCTGTCAGGCGCCAATGAAATACGAATATTTTAAACTCGAAGACAAGACAATCAATTAACTAATAACTTACAAACTATATATTATCCTGTAGTATTCGAAACTGTATTCTTAGCTTGTATTTATCATAGAAAGGTATAATCAACACGATTTTTATTGGCTCGCAAACTACGCCAGCGCTTTATTAAATCAAACGTAGTCTTCTTTCTCTGGATATTTTCAAAGGCTAAAAAATAAAAATATAAAAAATTTAAAAACTGGAAAGTTGTTCATTTGCATATTGTTCGTGGAGACTGCAATATCCTGCCATTCTGAAAATCAGATTCTTTCGACTCCGACCAAACCAGGGCCGTTAAAGACGCCGTGTTTACTCGCTGGGTCCGGAAGTAGAAATTCGACACAAAGAAAAGGGCAAATAAAACAGAAGAAAATAAAACAGTTGACTTTGCAACGTCTTTTTCCCGAAATCGACGAGTTTGCTCCCTCGTCTATTTTTGCAGCCGTGAATGCAAAAGGTTTTGTTACCATTCTTCCTTCCGATTTTTGAGTTGGGAGGCGAAGAGGGAGGTTAGTTCGCAGGTAACGTTTTTGGCAACTCCTGCTTACTCGTTTCTAGATTTATATTCTTTTTATCTAGTTTGGACTGTAAATACTGCCTATGCCTGTGTTTCATTATATGAAAATGATGAAAGTTACAAATAAGCATGTTACTGACAATGTTGTTATTCATTCCGATCAAAAGTTAGAAGCTACGAATATCGCCGCTGGTAAAGGAACTGTAGTCATGAATGAGAGTTTTGTTCATTTCAGCACACAGGAAACTACACACACACTCACGCATATATTGTGTGTCTGAGTAGGTACAAAAACGCCTTTATCTTCTTTACACTAAATTTGTTGTCATTGCTCTAAAGCTAAGTTGTAGTTTGTTCTTAAAACGAAAGGAATTATTCTTGCTCATCCCTTGGTAATAAAAAAAAAGTTTTTTGCTTAAGAAATTCATATCTTAAAGCGCGTATTTCACGCACACACACATGTATATATATATATATATATATATATTATATATATATATATATATATATATATATATATATATATATAAAGCCTCAGGGTCAGAATTAAACAAAATAAATTCACTGAAGTTAAAATCTACATGTTCCAAATATTAAGCGACTATTTTGGTTGACGAATTTATCGGATTCAATGAAGTTCTTTTTAAGTAAGTTAAAATTTAATTCATTCTACATTAGCCCACCCCTATAACACTAAGGAATTCAGTACAATTCTGTTCATATTCAGAACGTACTTCATTCAGATAACGTTGCATAACTTCCCTTGTGCCCGTACCTAATGCCCTGTCATTTTGAGAGCCTTCCCAAGAAGATGGTTCCCACCGGAGCTTGGTATCAAACTGCATTATTTTTTTGTTTTCCTTCTTGACTTCACCTAATTACGTCTCTGGTGCTTTGCCAAGAGAGATATACGAATGCACTGCCAACTTGACCCTGGCAGGGAAAGAATATTATTGCTTATGTGTAGTCACTAGAGTCTTCTCTGGTCGCTATTTCAGCTTTTAGTTTCCTGTATAAGAAAATAATGGAGATGGCTTTGTCTGTTCGTCCTCACTTTTTCTGTCCGCCCTCAGATCTTAAAAAGTACTGAGGCTAGAAGGCTGCAAATTGGTATGCTGATCATCCACTTTCCTATCTTAAAACATACCAAATTGCAGCCATCTAGCCTCGGCAGTTTTGATTTAATTTAAGGTTAAAATTAGCCATAATCTCGTGCGTCTGGCATCGATATGAGACAGGCCTCCATCAGGCCATAGCTGAAAGTTTTCTTAGTCGCGGCTGATACATCATTATATAGAGACTACCGAAAGACAGATCTATTTTCGGTGGCCTTGATTTTACGCTGTACAGAAAACTCAATTGCCCCAAAGAAACTTCGGCGCATTTTTTACTTGTTTAAATATTACCCGACATCGTAAGACGGGCATAGGGTAGTATTAATAGTGGGAGTGAAATCATTAGGAGTCTTGATAAGGTTATAGCGGTTTTCTGTAATACATCAGATGGTTGTTGTTCATACTTTTAGGTCCAGATGATCAAAATGTGTATTTGGGAAACTCCAGAAGTCCTTTTAATGGTGAAGATTGAAATTGTGATAACGCTATCTGAGAGGGCGGGTGAGGAATAACTGAACTCTGAGAGAGAGAGAGAGAGAGAGCGGAACAAGGAATGGGCGCGAAGACGGAACTGTAAGGTCTTACCACGGTCCGTCAATAGCGAAAGTGCCTCCGTTGAACTAAACAGTGAGTTGTGCACCTGATAGTTAGCCAGCTATGGTGTGTGTGTGTATAAACATTATTTATATATATATATATATATATATATATATATATATATTTATATATGTATATATATACATGATATATAATGTACATCATATATATTATTATATATCCCAAAATCAAGGAAGTTACCATACAACTAAATTGCAATTATATCCATCTGAGGTGTATTTTGCACGACAGATAATTTTCCCATTATGATAATTTCGCCTAAGAATAATAATGATCTACTGAATAATACTCTAATTAATCGTTAATTATTTTAAATCCCGAAGTATATTTTAAGCAGCACATGAACGCTGCCGCCCATTCGTTCAGACTGAACGCGGCCCAAAGTGGATCTAAAGGATTTGTTTAGATTAGACGACAAAACCCGGAAAATCAAAGACCCATTTTCCAACAGCGGCTTAACTCTGCTGCGTTTATCGAAAAGGGAAATAACGAGTTATTGATACATTTTTGTTGGCGGTGATTGTAATAAAAACGCTCTTTTGCCTTTCGGCTGCTACCGGCGCAGCGGCGGTGGCGCTGGCCCGAGAATTGGTTCATTTGAATAAAGGTTTTTTTTATGCTCTGTTTCGTAATGAAGTTTGGAAAGCTGCGCTTTCCTATGCTCTAGAGGCTCTGGATATCCGCGTGTGCAGCCAAGCTAGAAAATAGTTTTCTTTTTATTTGATTGTATATTTTTCTTTTTCGTAATAAACAGCTCCCAAGGAAAACATAACACATTAAGTTACGTGGAATTTATTCCAATTTCTTTCGTTTTGAAACGAATGTTCATGTATTGAGGTAAGGATTAATTCGGTGGAGTTTAAAAAGGTGTAATACAAGTACTAGTTTTTATATATATATATATATATATATATATATATATATATATATATATATATATATATATATATATATATATATATATATTATATATATATATATATATATATATATATAAAGCGAATACCTGTTGTTTTCGCTTATTCAATGAAGTCACGTGGGTATATATATATATTTATATATAATAATATATATATATAATATATATATATATATATATATATATATATATATATATATATATATATATATATAATATATATATATATATATATATATATTATATATATATATATATATATATATATTTATATATATATATATATATATATATATATATATATATATATATATATATATATATATATATATATATATATATAGATAATAATATATATATATATATATTTATATAATATATATATAATAATATATGAGTCACGTGGGTTATATATATATTATATATAATATATATATATATATATATATATATTATATATCAAAGGAAAATATTTTATTAAACAATGTCTTGTTTCTTTGATATAAAGTCGCGTGTCGTAAGCCTGGTTGGCGGAGGCATGAATTATATAGTATATTCACTGTACTGGTTAGACACCCAATTATAATTCGTTAAGAACTTGAACGATTGAACGAGTTGTCAGTCAAGTCACTTTAGATTCATAACAGCTAAGGTGGTTCCCGTCGTCTGAAACAAAAATAAATAAATAAATAAATAAATAACTAAAATAATAATAAAAATCTTTTAAATACTCTTTCATTAACATACACTAAAATTTTTAACAAATATTTTTAGAGGCACCAAAAAATATTGTTTTACATTTTACTTTATTTTAATAAAAGTTTTACATTTTTTATTTTATACTTTTGAGTTTTGACAGAAATTGTTACCCATTTATGATCGAAACTAATGAATGCGATCCAAAGGTGGTTTGTACAATCCGTAGAGAGTCATACAAATCCTGAGATACTGGGAGAAAGAGATCACTGTAGGGTCACTAAAGGTCACTGCTGACCTACTGATCTTGTAGGGTTGTAGTCACCTAGATTTAGTAACCATCCAAAATTTCAATACATCGGACGAAGAGAACAGGAAAATTGAGTTACAAAATTTGACCCAGACAGACAAACAAATAAAAAAGGCAAGCTAAATAAAAGCTTATAAAAAAGAACTAAAATAAAGAGTCGGCTTCGATAGTTCGGAAAACGGCAAATTAACCAACTTTGATCCGAATCGTTCCGAAAACTTCCAGAACTCGGCGTTTAACTTCCCTTTTAACTTCGGTGGTTCCAGCGCCTGAGATCTCGAATCGGAGGAAGGAAGTTCACGCAAAGGGAAATACTTCACACAGTTGCGTCTCCCTTGTATTCTCAAGTGGGTTTCTTTTTATATATTGTAACATGTTCTTCTGTGGATGAACTTGTTACAATATATATATATATATATATATATATATATATATATATATATATATATATATATATATATATATATATATATATACAGAGAGAGAGAGAGAGAGAGAGAGAGAGCATTACACTGGAATATGATATTAAGGACGAATCAAATACCTATTGCTTCCCTATCCCACAAGAATATCCAAATAATCAAACAGCCTCACCAAGACTTATAAGTCTTCAACAGAGCATCTCAGCATCTGATCTCAGTCAGTGTCTACAGTGCTCCATAAACGAACCAGATTCGAAATAAAATTATTTTCCGCAGAGGAAGGCAGAGGTGGGTAAGGCTTTTTTAAACCCTTGCCAGATGTGCCTATTCGTTTTGCCTTGTCATTTCATTTAAGACTGAGCAGCTAATTGGGTGAAACTCGGCAGTTATGTTCACCAGGTGACCTTCACATGATGACCAACTTTTGGAGGAATGAGATTTATTCAAAACAGGAGTAAATAGCTATAACAAACCTCCAGGAGACAATGAATAGAGCAGCAAAAATTTAAACACATTTATTACTATTATCACAACAGTGTCAATAATATCACTATTGAAAAATTAATGATGCCACCCAGATGCGGTGTCCTTGACACTGGACCCCATGTCCCCCTCGTCTTGAATCTCTCACAACCTATCCAAAAAAATGTACTACCATAAATATAACGAGACCATATATAATATATATAGACAACCCTATCAACACAGATTCAGAACCACATAACTCCTCTAGACTAAATTTCGGTTAAATCAATCTTTATGGATTAAACCCTGACGAGAATATGCAGTCATGAAATACACAAAGCTAAAATATAAAAAGATCTCTAACAATTCAACAATGGCAGTAAAATACACATACATAAGTTAAGAGATTTGATTTTAAGGGACTAGTGATACGGACGTCAAGAAAAATTACTTTAACAACTCAATTGATGTGTGCCAACAAAAATTGAGACCAACCTCAAAGTAATCAAACGTCTTGAAGTCTGAAGAGTTCCCCGTCGTTAATAGATCTTCACGCAGACCAGAGATGTTAGAGTGCTGGGAATAGCTGGTAAAGGGCGGAGAACCATGCTACCCGCTGTCGCTCCGTGGTTCAGAAATGTAGATAATCCTTATCCTTCCATTGCTAGCAGAGAATACGATCCATAACAAAAGTCTCTGTATAGTTCCTTAATAGATCCAGCATTAAACACGAGCCATGGTAAGGAGAGTGGTGAGCTGTCGGTGGGTGGGAAACAACTGCCGAATGTTAACAAATAAACCCCGAAGAAAATTTAGTTTAGGTTACTCGAGGCTCTTGAATGATTAAACAGTTGTTAAACGACGAAACTAGCGGGGAAGTTAAATCTCAATTTGTTAGCACACAACTGCTTCGTTACCAGTGGTTACTATGTACTTAAAAGAATTAATGAAGAAGAGATCTTTTTACATAAGGAAAACATATATATACGAAACTTAAGATATATTATATCTTATTTTCTACAAGATTTGTTGCCTAGGAAGCAATGTCAAGTCATTCATTGCATACAACGTCAGCGAACTAACATCTTTAGATTAAATTAAACATTAACCAACGCATTTGCATGATTTCGAAACCTTTACTACCAATGATGCACCATAATTAAATGACCATTTTAAAGGAATCAAGTTTATAAATTTATGCTGATAATCCTGAAAGAGTAAAATGAACTACGATCTATACAATAACATCTCATAACTATCAACACTCAAACAGACCTTCCCAGAGTCTAAAATTATCTGAACGACCACCAACAAGATATCGGCTACTCGCTCGCTAAGAATGACTCTTCACAGCAACGGTTACAAGGCCACACTTGGCATTAAAATTCATGAAGCAATAAAAATGCAGCACGAAATCTAAATTTACTGTTTGCTGGAGAGAACGGGAAATTATAAACGGCCTTTAATAATAAATACAAAGGGCTCTAGAGACAGTTTCCTAAGATTTGTAGTAATCATTTACCTACAAAATAGTGTGTGGGTGTGGGAGTGGGTGTGTGTAGAAGAGAGAGAGAGAGAGAGAGAGAGGAGAAGAGTTCTCCGTACACCGTATAATCAAGGCAACCGAAAATAGATCTATCTTTCTATAGTTTCGGTATAATGGTGTACGAGTCGCGACCCATAAAGCATCAGTCGGCCGTGGTCGCCTGTGTCGTTGCGCTGGTAGAATCACGATCATGGCTAACTTTAATCTTAAATAAAAAATAAAAACTACTGAGGCTCAAGGGCTGCAATTTGGTATGTATGGTGATCGGAGGGCGGTTGATCGACATACCAATTGGCAGCGCTCTAACCTCGGCAGTTTTCAAGATCTGAGGGCGGACAGATACAGAGCGGACGGACGGACAAAGCCTTCTGAATAGCTATTGCTAAAAAGAAAACTGAAACGGGAAAACTCCGAATAAACTTCATTGCAAAATGAGACTGAAATACGTTAGCCTCGTAATTGCATTCCAGAGAGCCCAATTTTATCTTAGACACGAGAAAGCGGCCACCAAAGTAATATTAAACATCAAATGCGATTTTGTAATATTCATAACTCACGGCTTCTAATGTAAAGCGGTTATTATTTACTATTAATATTACTATTACAAGTACTTCATCCATCATAAAAATTTACCATCATCTGTTTGATGTTGTTCTCTTGTCGTTGTTCTTGTTGTTGTGGTAATGGTAGGTGTGGTAGCACAAATAGTTGATGTTGAACTCGTAGTTGTAGTATGGTCGGTAGTACAAATAGTTGATGTACTCGTAATTATTGTTGTTGTTGTGGTAGTGGTAGGTGTGGTAGTACAAATACTTAATGACGTACTCGTGGTTGTTGTTGTTGTTGTTGTGGTAGTAGTGATAGGAGTGGTAGTGAAATTACTTTGGCAGTCAGGAGAGAGAGAGAGAGAGAGAGAGAGGAGAGAGAAGAGAGAAGAGAGAGGAGAGAGAGAGAGAGAGGAATTTGGAGTCACTTCTGTCTGAGCACATTGTAAAAATTAAATAAATGAAAATACAAAAGAATTAAAAAATAAAAACATTGTGGGGCGTTAGTCTAATTCCTATAATAAGTGGAAATCCCACAACCGATGCTTGAAAGGAATGCCTTCTCGAAACACATTGCAAAGAAGAAGATCTTAGGCAGTACCCAGTTTCTTTTCCATCTTCATACAAGACATGGATCAAAATCCACTACTTCACTGGATGGGAAATAATCTGTATTTTAGAGAATGAGGCAGAGATAAACTAGTAGCATAACACTGCAACTATGACATTTCTGGTTTTGGCAACCAATAAATGTAATAATTTTAAGTCAACCTTAGTCTACACATAACACACTACGCATAAGATGAATTAATATTCACCAGGTTTACCAGATTGTTATTTTCTAACACACACACGTGTATATATATATATATATATATATATATATATATATATATATTATTTCGTTATTTTCCACACACACACAACACATATACATACATACATACATACATACATACATACATATATATATATATATATATATATATATATATATATATATATATATATATATATATATATGTCTAATAAAAGGAGCCCATAAAAACACCAAAACATATAGAGAGAAAAGTATACTATATTCTAGAGACGGCTGTCCCTCCTTCAATCACTACCTGAAGAGTGAGACAGCAGTCTGAAATGAAATAGTACTTTTCTCTATATTTTGGTGTTTTTATGGGCTCCTTTTATTAGATGGAATTCTGTTGTTACAGAAATATTTTTACCAGGTCCATAATATAATATAAATAATAATATATATTATATTATATATATATAATATATACATATAATATAATATATTTAATATATAATAATTCATATAATATATTATATATATATATATATATATATATATTATATACTAATATAAATTATATATTTAATATATAATTGCCGTAAATTTTAATCAGAATGCATTAAAAGGTATTAAGCCTACGCTCTCTCTCTCTCTCTCTCTCTCTCTCTCTCTCTCTCTCTCTCTTCTCTCTCTCTCTCTCTCTCTCCCTGATTCCTTTAGGGTAACATCGAACTGTGATACTACGCGAAAAGTCACATCAGAAGTCCCTGTCCCACCAATAATTCACAAGAAAACATCCCCCAACCAGCAACAAGGTTCATCACAAACACAGTGGATAACTCACACCAACTTTCGCTCTTATCCTGGGCAATAAAAACTCTTGGCAATTTATACCGAACGACGGTTTGCTACTGAAATTGGTGGAGGAACATGAGGAAATAAAGGAGGAGGTCTATGCAGATTTTTGGATAAGTTGAAATAGGAAGTGGACTAGATGAACTGGAAAAGAGAATGGTCGCATGACATGAGAGAAAGGAAGAGGTAGCGCGCGCACACACACACACAGAGCTGGACTCACCCCCCCCCCCCCCCCCCCCCCCCCCCCCCCCCCCCCCAAACAACATTCCATTCCCAGACCCAAGACCCAGAAAGACTGACGACGACCATTAATAGACAGGCCATCGACGGGGTGCCACCGACCACGGATCCTCGAAGATCCCAAAACCCGGATAATGGAAAGGAGAGAAAAATGTCCAGATGTCAGAGGGGCTAGGGGGAGAGAGAAATAGCAGGTTTAGGAAGGTGGTGACCTCAGTTGGTGGTGTCCTGAAATAACGACGAATGTTGTTGGGGAGGTTTTGGTTCTGATCTGTTTCATTGTTTCCTTGGACGTTTGTATGGCGGATCCGACTTTGACCTTTTGAGATACTTATCATCTCTATCTTTCTTTCGTTCGTGCAGTACTACACTTGAATGGTAACTATGAACATTTTCAGTGCTTTAATTTATATGTCAAATAATAATAAAATTTAATAATAATAATAATAATAATAATAATAATAATAATAATAATAAATAATAACTTATTATTATTTATTTATTATTATTATTATTTATTATTATTATTATTAATTATTATTTAAATAGAATGGCAGCATCAGATGAATTATCTTTATAGTATGTCTTTCCAGTTCCCCGAATAATTATTTTCTCTTCGATTATAGTGCTTGAGATAAAATCTGGCCGAGGATCATATTAAAAAAAAAATCATATATGGGGTTTAAAAAAAGTTCATATTTGGGGGGGGAAAAAAATAGGAATAACACAGGTGTTCTTAGTTCAGTAAATATATTCCGTATGAATATGCAGGGTCCGGATAGTCTCTATAAGCAAGTTAAAACGTGGATAGTAAATACCGTAGATTTCTTGGAAACCAGCCTACATGTACCAAAGCCCACTGACCTGAAATTCTACGGAGTCTCATCTCCTGTATTGAGCTTCCATCTTGAAATTCCTCATTATCTTTGTAATGGATAAATTTATTAGCCAGGTTTTTTTTTTACCAAGCACTAATTTCCAAGAGAAAAGAGTTATTCGAAGAATTGAACAGACGTACTCTAACATCAAATCAGCTTATGATGCTATTCTATGCAATAGAACTTGTAAAAAATGTGGTCTAGTTCCTTATAATATATATATATATATATATATATATATATATATATAATTATATATATATATATATAATATATAATATATATATATATATATATATAAATATATATATATATTAGATCCCCTAGTTCCCCTGCAATAGCGCCCAGCTCGGAGCCCATCTATTTATTTGGGGAGACATATCATCGCTGTTCTGTGGATCTCCATGGAACCGTATCAATGAAGATCCGGACGTAATCATTTCTCTTCCAGGAAGTGATAAGGAGACAAAGGTGAGAGAGAGAGAGGAGAGAGAGAGAGAGAGAGAGAGAGAGAGAGAGAGAGAGAGAGAGAGAGTTAGAGAAATTGCGGAGAAATTAAAATCACTCGATTTAAAATAACAAACCATTTATTCGTTCTATTCATAATTCTCAAGTACTACGTGAGACTTTTTAAATAAAATACCGATGAAAACTAGCAAAATCTAACAATGATAATTATTTCTAGGAAAATAGCTAGTTCCAAGTACCCACGCCATGCGAATGGTGTACAAAAATATTAATACAAAACATTTTTCAAGAAATTAAATCTCAAACTTTATTTCAATTAAATAATTAATCAATTGAGTTAAGTAACCCCTTTGATTTGTACGTTGATGGACTTCCATGTTTCCACGGTCCTTGGATTACGGTCACTAAATGACAGACGTCAGACCTAACAAGGACGCGGAAAAAGCTCGGGTAAGACAGTACTAAAGTACCGCTACGACCCTTCACTACCACCACCGTCGCCAGAGACAAGACGGAAGGTTATCGGTTACGAAATATTTTGAAGATTCGATAGTTGGCTGGTCGGGTGATCAATTTCTACTTTATTCACTTTTTATTGATGGATCGTTTCCCAGGAGGCACTGATGTGGTAATGCTGCTCAAGAGACTTCCTGTTGAATCACGAGCCTTCATAAGGTGTACGAAGTTGAACATGAGAAAATAAGCTCATCGTGTGGGGGTTCGAGGTGAAGGACAATACATGGTGGAGGACGACGGCTGAGTTCCAAGATCTTCGCTGCTGGCTGCCTAACTCGGGTAAGTTCATGTAATGCAGATCCAAGGGTGTTATGTGTACTTTGTCGGCGATAGTGTACTATACACTTAAAGATCATTGAGGCAAGGCCCTTCATTAATTTTTCAACCTTCAGTGATTTAAAGTATAAAATAGTTTGAGATTTAAGTTTCTTGTTTAGCCTCGGTACCTTTTTGTTATTAAGTGTGTTTGGGATGGCAACCAGTCGCTCCCTATAACTTAGACTTTTTTCCTGTAGGTTGGAGTTTCGCTAAAAGGGGTGGAACCTTGGAGTGAAGAGAGGTCAAGAGCTATCGTCTTGGAACTAGCAGGACACTTTCGTCAATGTAGACTGGGGATTTATTACTTAATTTCATGAAGCTATACCCTTCAATAACTTCAGTCTTGAATAAAGTTTTATATTAAAGTATTTAATTTTCATCAATTTTCTCTTGTCCTAATTATTCTTTCCATCCTAAGTTACTCTAGTAACTTTTCGATAAAATTTAGCGAAAATGGTGCATTCCAGCAATTGAAAATATTTCAACACAACCAAATTAAGTTCCTGATAGATAGCAGTTTGAAACTGATGAAGTCTGTTATCTCTGGCTGAGTCGGAAGAAATCCTTGAGAATGTCATGGTTCTATAACATACAGCAAGCACCCGCAACCCCCCCCCCCCCCCCCCCCCCACTTTTTCTCTCTCTCTCTCTCATCCTTTTTAAATGGCCAGTTTCGTCTTCACAATTTGTGAGTTTACTCTCTCTCTCTCTCTCTCTCATCGTTTTTAAATAGTCAGTTTCGTCTTCAAAAATTGTGAATTTATTCTCTCTCTCTCTCTCTCTCTCTCTCTCTCTCTCTCTCTCTCTCTCTCTCTCGCTATCCATCCTTTTTAAATGGCCAGTTTCGTCATCGCAATCTGTGAATTTATTCTCTCTCTCTCTCTCTCTCTCTCTCTCTCTCTCTCTCTCTCAAGAAATTGATCAAATCCATAAGTTACAAAACGAAAGAGTGGAGAAAAAAGACTCAAAACCCGAGACAATTCCAAAATACAGT
>NC_087215.1:15011294-15021294 GCF_015104395.2 Macrobrachium nipponense | reverse complement strand
TTTGTGATTACTGCTACTCTTCAGGTTTTAATTCTTTGATTATTTGGATGCATGAATACATACATAAATAAATACATACATACAGGTAGGGGAGGTTCCTTTCAAAAACAACTAAAACATACATGTATACATGTATGTTCGTGTACTGCACATAAGACCGCGTTGAAGAACCACCAGCTGCTGTTGATAAAAAAAATGGCGGAAAGCCGTAACATAGTTCACAACTTATAGGCCATCCATCCCCGTTAGGCCTATTTGGCTTCCCTATGTCCAATATCTGAACACCCATAAATCGGTGGGTGCCGCTCGACATAAGTAAAACTTCTCTCTCCCCCTCGAAACCTCATAAAGGATTTTCAGATATCGTCCTTAACTTCTATACCAGGGAGAATGTCACGGCAGCTACTATACTCTTTGTCATTTTCGTAATGTCTAGAGTCAACACAAATACATGGAGGTATTTGCGTTTTTATGTTTTTTTATATGTAAAAAAATTTTATTAAAAAATCTAATTCTTTATCATTTTCATAATGCCTTGATCCAACGCAAATATGTGAGGGTATTTGTGGTTTTATGGTTTTTTTATAAGTAAAAAAAAAAACTAATTAAAAAATCTAACAACAAATATTTAATTATGTAACACCAAGATCTCAAAAACTGTATTCTTTGCAAAGAGCTGAAAGTCCAATAAATAGGCTGGATAAAATCAATTTAAAAAATAAAAAAAGGATACAGAAAATATTATTTAAGAACAAGCAGAGCAAAATAAAAAGAACTATTCTCCACTAAAAGAATTCTCCTTACATAGCCATAAACTATATGACAATAAAAAAGTCAATACTTTGGCAGCACTCAAGAATATGGAGTTCATCGAAGATCACACAACGAACAAAAGTTCTCTTCAATTCATATATCCTCCCCCACCCTCCCCCCACCCCTCTCCTTGCCTTATTCCCTACATATCCCTCGAGAGTGGAAGGGGATGTGGGGAGGGGAGGGATTCTGTCATCTCGATCCATCATTCTCCATCACACTAATGAGGATAGAGATGGTGTCATCGGAATTCTCCTGTGTGATGGAGAGGTCGCATCGGCAATGGGTCCTGCTTGCGCAGATGACCCTACTTTGTCAATCACAGACCGCCCGCCTCTCTCTCTCTCTCTCTCTCTCTCTCTCTCTCTCTCTCTCACACACACACACACACACACACACAGCGTAGTCACTTCTGGAGGAGAAAAGAATCCACACAGGTGTGTTTCGGTCATTTTACAACAGATGAAAGTGGAGCATCTGGTGGCAGAATTTAGAACTAATACTATATTTATAAGTACTTTAGGTTGTCGAGGCTCAATATCAAAATATTACTGAATCACGAAAATATGGAACCTGAGGAATATATTAATAAAGTCAAAAGCCACAAAGGAAAAAGAATCGATGGAATTCTGCAAGGTCTTCCGACTTCTTGTCGTTCACTTAGAGCTAAGTAAAGGACAAGAAGTCGGATGGCCTTGCAGAACTCCACCATTTCTCTTTCCGTCGTGGATTTTGTCTTTATTTACAAGTATATAAAATGTATATACATATAAAATAGATGTGTGCGTCTGTGAATGTGTGAAGTTTTTCCAGCTGGGAAGAGGGATAAAAAAAAAAAAAGTTTTAATATCCTTGGTTGCCATAAATATTATGGATGTGAGTGAGAAAGTGTGTTTGTGTGTGTGCGTGCGTTCGTGCGTTACTGGAAAACAACTCGAGACTTGCTGGCTATTTGTAAGACGCGTGAGAAAAGCGTAAACCGATTATACCAGAAAAAAAATACCTCTAAAAACAGAAGCGTCCTCCTTTATCGGGAGTAATGGCTTGTTTTTTCATACACATAAAAAAATCCTCTTTAGCAGCTTTTTACATTTAGTCATATGACTTGAGAAAACATCATATTAACAGCACGGCATCACTACATCCACAGTACCCATTAAGCCTTCCTTTGATGGGCTCTTCGGATTAACTCCTTTTTTACTTACTCGGGGAGTAAGCCTACTAACTACATCGTTGTTGTTGTTGTTCTTATTAGGGGGGGGGGGGGGGGGTAGGAAAGGTCTATGGAAAGCCTAACAGGATTTGAAAAAATTGTTTCACGTTGAGTTAAAGATATACGTATATGTGATCAAGTACAACCGAGACCTCTAATATTAACAGTCTTCATCATAAAACCTAAAATTAAAGAAAATAATTTGAGATAAAAGTAAAATTGACGAATACGGACTGGAATCACGTAGGAAATGAGGACGGTATTCCACCTAAAACAGATCTATCTTTCGGTGGTCTCGGTATAATGCTGCATGAGATGCGGCACAATGAAACTTTAACCGCGGCCCTGTGGTGGCTTGTCCTATATTGTTGCCAGATGCACGATAATGACTAACTTTAACCTTAAGTAAAATAAAAACAATCTTTCGGTGGTCTCGGTATAATACTGTATGAATTGCGGCACAATGAAACTTTAACCGCGGCCCGGTGGTGGTCTGTCCTATATCGTTGGCAAATGTACGATTATGGCTAACTTTAACCTTAAGTAAATTGAAAACTACTGAGGCTAGAGGGCTGCAATGTGGTATGTTTGATAACTGGAGGGTGGATGACCAACATACCAATTTGCAGCTCTCTAGCCTCAGTAGTTTTAAAGATCTGAGGGCGTACAGAAACAGTGCGGACGGATAGACACAGCGGACAAAATAGTTTTCTTTTCGGGAAATTAAAAAGGGAAGGAGCGAACAGACTGAGAAACGGAGAGACGATATCTGATAACGCCGGATGTTAAGAGCTGGAAATTTTATATGATACAGCTCTTGAGCTGCACGTGTATACTGTCGGCGCTAATGGATGTTACCTGCTCGAAAGAAAATACAATAAAAAAAAAGGAAACTACTACTTTACGAAATCTTTCTAAAAGATGAAGATTCTACCTGGGAGGCAAAGCAAAAGATCAGGAACACGCAGAACTAATTACGTCATCCATAACGCTCTAGAAAATTCGTGACTGTCCATTTCTATAGTAGATTCACATCAACCGTGCATTTGATGTCTAGGCCAGTCCGTTACGACGCTCCTGATTGGCTGGTGATAAGCCATTCAGAGTGCTGGAAACTCAGTCTCTCGGGAGAGTTCACGTAGGCAGGATGCATGTTCCACCTCTCCTGAAAGAAGTATCCCTCAGGAGAGATAGAACATACATCCTGCCTATGTGAACTCTCGAGAGAGACTGAGAGTTTCCAGCCCTGTCATTGGCTTATCAACAGCCAATCAGGAGCGTCGTAAGGGACTGGCCTAGACATCAAATGCGCGGTTGATGTGAATCTGCTTCACCTCTATAACCAGCGCTCATTATTCGTTTATTATACGTGTTGTTGAGAGAGAGAGAGAGAGAGAGAGAGAGAGAGAGAGAGAATCTATTCTAACCAGGAAACGCCGACATAACGCACCACTATTAAGCCCAGCAAACGTCAGTCTCCTAGTTGAAACAAAAGACGACACTAGCTGGCTGCGTCTCTCTTAGGCCCGGCACACCTGCCCCCACCCCCCACCCACCAACCAAAAAAGGTGGGGTAGCAAATAAAAGCGTAACAGGAGGTGGGAAAGAGGAAACGAGACACAACAAAGGCCTATCAGCTTCGCTGACGCTTAAGTAAAGGAAACATAATCTAGGATCTGCCATTCTCCCCCTTCAATGCTCTTTCCAAGGTTTATTTCTGTCCATCACTGAATTTCTCGTTCGTGGAATAAACTCGTTTAATGCAAAATATAGGCTCTGAAGGATTCTGCCAACCACTCTCATATATTCAAGTATTCTCTTACGAATTGTACAATCATTGATTTTCTTTTTATGTATGTTAACTAGATGAATTTAAAGGAAAAAAATCTAAACAAAAGAATTGTATAATCCTTTATTTTTTTTCTTTTCCGGTTAACTTGATGAATTGCAATGAAAAAATATAAACAAAAGGCCAGCTTGGTTCCGTGTCTTCTGTTCTGAAATTTGTTTTAATAATCATATAAGCAGATATGCTTATTGTGTTCATTTATTCGCAAGCATGGATAGAATAATACATTGATATATATATATATATATATATATATATATATATATATCTATATATATTATATATATATACATATGCACGAAACTTATATACAGATAGACAATTAATCTTTCTCTCTCCCTCTCTCTTTTTAATTACATTATACTATATCCATATATATATAAAATGTAATAGAATTATATATAAATATATATATATATATATATATATATAATGTATAGATATAATAATATAAATATATATATATATAAAACATATATCAATTATATTTATCTAAATATTATATCTATACATTATATATCTTACAAGTGTGCAATGTTAGTGAATTACATATCATGTCTTGCTTGGAGACAGACTGAGCTGTAGGGGCAGCTTTCTTGAATGAAAGAATTTGATACGTAAGCATTTTCATCGGGAGACTGCTCGTCCTGTCGTTAAGGCAGTTTGGGGTGTGTCAAGTATGTACATTCGTTTGTACGGATGTTACAGGTCTAATCGACCAAGGCACTTACGAGAGCCACATTCCTTTTGTGAGAAGAAAGAGGTCGGTTTGGTACACGCCAGGTGTCGGGAGAAAAACCCCCATCTTAAAGGTATGGCACATATTTTGTAGGACTTAGAAAACCGTTACCTTTTAAAAGAGAGAGAAGTGTGAAATACATTCTTTTCATTAAGATTACTTTGAAAAGAGTGATGTGTGAAGTGTATCTTTTATCCATTATTATCTTTATTACTGATGGGTTCTATTCCATGGTATTAGAGCCGGGATTCTCTAACCTGACTAATACAATGAAAAGATTGATATTCTGGGTCTTGGGAGTGAATTCCTTATCAGGAGGGTTTTAGATGTTAACTTACTGGTTTCTTTAGGGGCCAGTTTGGTTTTTTTCTGTCATTATGACTTATTAATCATTTTTTTCTATTCTATATCCATCTGCTTTGGGTAATAAATAGCATATTTTTGTACTTACGTGATCTTAATAGCCTAATGACATGTTTGCAGACAGAGGGCACCATGACAAACAGGGTAAGGGTTTCCAATGTAGTTTAATAAAAGGGTTGCTAGATATATAAATATAAACTACACAAATATATATATATATATATATATATATCTTAATAATATATATATATATTATATATATATATATATATATGTGTGTGTGTGTGTGTGTGTTTGTGTGTGTGTGTGTGTGTGTGTGTGTGACTGTGTGTCTGTATGTGTGCGTGTGTGTGTGTGTATAATTATATATACATATATATATATTATATATATAGATATATATATATATATATATATATATATATATATATATATGTATATTATAATTAATTAAATATAATTGAAAACTGAGAGAGAGAGAGAGAGAGAGAGAGAGAGAGAGAGAGAGAGAGAGAGATTTTTGAGAGAGAGAGATTAATTGTCTCGCTGTAATTTCAGACGAGAGGGGAATTAGAAACCAACCTTCTTTTCAGAAGGAAAAAACACTATTCCCGATAAAATATCCGGGGAAGTTTTCAATTCTAGCAAAAAAAAAAAAAAAAAAAAAAGAAGAGTGGAGTGAGAGAGAGAGAGGAGAGAGAGAGAGAGAGAGAGAGACGAGAGGAGAGAGAGAGAGAGAGAGTTGAAAATACCCTTAACGCGGATGCAGGGTTTTTCTTCAAAGGTTGGAAGAGTAAAAACTGGTTAAAAAAAAGGGGGAGGAGATCGGGAAAAGTGAAAGGGCCTCGCTTTCCATTCGGGAACATCGTTTCACAAGCAAAAAACACTTGCAAATAAACTGGACATTTTTCTCTTGAACGACGCTTGCTTACTTTAAGAGGAGTTCTCACGCCATGTTTCACACAAAGAAAGGATCCTTGCGCAGAGAGAGAGAGAGAGAGAGAGAGAGAGAGAGAGAGAGAATGAAACCAGCTAAGTATATTATTTTATACTTATTTAAGCATAAATAAAAATAAATACAGAATCTACCTTCACCTACTGACTCTTTCTTTTCATCAAGTCATAGAGAAATAAAAATAAACGTGTGATTACACCATTCAATAACTAACTCCCATATTATGTGATTATGAGAGATATGGGAATTAATTAATGACATAATTACGTATAATCCTCTGTGACCCGTTGTTCGATGCCTTTGTTTTCATTACATTGCAAAGTCTACTCCACAAAGACAGGGTGATTTCATAATTCCAGACAATAATAGTAACCACCATTACATGAAGCCAAAGTACCGTTAAGTACCTGCCATGGGACCCAAAACATTGGTAATCCTTTATTATGTTTAGGAGATCAAATTCCATAGCTTTCAGTACGCTTGCGTCACCTTCTGTCTACTGAATTCATAGACTAGAGAAGGAAAACAAGGCGTGATCACACCTCCACCTTACTCAGGGTGCGTGCTAAAATCTACAGTCAAATGATGTGTTGTTCCACCAACGAAAATTAAAATAAATAAGCTATATTCTATTAGAAATAATATCTCCCAACTTACACCAAAACACCCATCATTTTCCTGTGGTATTCGCTTATTGTATATATACATATACACATAAAATATACTCATATATAAATAAATAAATGAATAAATATTATATAAAGCAGCCATACCACGACACCATTAAAATATCTGACAAATGGCCAGCATACTCGCCATTATATTACGAAAAGGTCAAAATGATAATAATCGCCCTAACCCATAATTCCCAAACATGAATTCCACGATGCCCAAAACTCCCTCCAAACTCCTGCCATTCATTGGAGTTAATTCCGGCGAAAACTAATTGACTATAGTTATGGCCCTGATAGGGGGCAAATTTTATGAATAATAATTTAACCTGACTCCACCAAACAAAGATGAAATAAGCACAGGTATTGATCTCCCTTTTAATAAGTCCTTTGTAATTTGTCTGCTTTTTTTTTTTAAACAACTTCGAAGTTCCGAGCGATGTTTGCTCGCCGGGATGAGTATTGGAACTCGTTCAGTGAATCGGTGGTCGATTTGCATTGATAATCGTGAGAGGGGTGTGACAGAGAAACGCCTCATATCGTAAATATTCATTGCAACGTGGTAACAGAATGCTTTTTTTATTCTTTTATATATCATGATATTTCGCCTTTCATAATTCTTGGCAAGCTGAATTCAGAGCGTGGGTTTCTTTCTGAATAATAAGCAAGATGGTTTTCTTGGCGGCCAATCCGTCAACTATAAGAGTGAATATATATATATATATATAGATATATAATATATATATATATAATATATATATATTATATATATATGTGTGTGTGTGTGTGTGTGTGTGTGTGTGTGTGTGGTGTGTGTGTGCGTGTGTGTTACGCAAAACAAAGAAAAGGACTACAATATGATTTCCACACAAAAATATCTATGTATTCAAAAATAAAAGCGATAAAGTTTCCGAGGAAATAATGACAGAGGAGAATAAAAGGCAATGTATTCACAAAATTCAAACAAGGATTAACTCTATTACAGCTTCCTAGACACGAAACTGAATGTTTTTCGTGTGTATCCATGAATTACTGAGGGAGAGAGAGAGAGAGAGAGAGAGAGAGAGAGACGAGAGAGAGAGAGAGAGAGGAGAGGAAGAAGAAGAAGAAGAAGAAGAAGAAGAAGAAGAAATTAAAAATTCCTCATGATGCTAAACTCTAAAAAATTCTACAGAATACGAAAGTAAGACTTCTAAAACGACCTCTAAATACAGACTAAAATCACGAAACAATGAATTTCTCTTAGTAACACAATTACGACAAATATACATCACCATCTAAAACTGCCTATATGTTTCATTCATAAAAAAAAAAACATTATGTTCCCTATAACCAGAATTATCTCCATTTTTCACACAGCCACTTTAGCCCCCATCTATATCGCACAAATAAATCGTTCTCAGTGTTTACACATGACCCTATTTCCCATTTTCTCCGTAATAGGACGAAGCATATATCATTGGGAGACGAAGGCTGTACCTCACACCTTGCCATTTTATGAGAGGCATTAAACTTGTTTATGGCTCCAGTAATTATTTGTATTACAGTAAACAGCGGCCACGTGAGAAATGTTAGTTATGTTTGTGTGTGTCTGTGTGTATATCTAATAAAATGAGCGTTCTTATGGGCTCCTTTCTTTCACTAGATGGAATTCTGTTGTACCAGGACGATTTTCATCAGTCATATATATATAATATATATAGTATATATATATATATATATATATATATATATATATATATATATATAATATAAATAAGTCATATCACATTTCATATATATATATATATATATATATATATATAATATATATATATATATATATATATATATATATATATATATATAATATATAATATAAATAAGTCATATCACATTTCCGTGATTCATATACATATATCGAGCTACAATGTCCTTTAGTATCTAATTCGCTCTACCTCGGAATTAATATATTTTCATATATGCTTAACCGAAGGGGAATTTTTTCTCGATAATAGACTTGCCTGGACCAGGGCGCGAAACCCATGTAAAAGCTTCACTGACGTTCCTGGATTTGGAAGGACCCATGGGTTCGCGCCCTGGTCCAGGCAAGTGTATTATCGAGAAAAAATTCCCCTTTGGTTAAGCATATATGAAAATATATTATTCCGAGGTAGAGCGAATTAGATATTAAAGGACATTAATGTAGCTCGATATATATATATATATATATATATATATATATATTATATATATATATATATATAGTTTATATATACATATGAGAATACACAAACAATCATCAAATGTGTATTGAGAACACACAAATAGTCATTATGTGTTTATCTAGAATGCACCAACAATCATTAAATGATACTGAGAATACACAACAATCATTATTTGTTTATTGAGACTACACAAACAATCATTATGTGTTTATTGAGAATACACAAACAATCATTGCGTGTTTATTGAGAATACACAAAAAAATCATCATGTGTTTAATAAGAACACACAAACAATCATTATTGTGTTTATTGAGAACACACAACAATCATGATGCGCAATCTTCAATGAAATTACCTAGAGCAAATAACAACTCTGAAAAGAAACCCATATCCGCCCCTGAAGAGATCCACGGGAATCGAGATGACGTTTCGCTTGCGACGATGATTGCAAAGGCAATCGAGGTGAATTTCCTTCCCTTGATGACGATGATAATGGCATACTTACATCCACGTTCGGTTCCTGTATTCGCGCATTTATGACGTTTATTACCCTTCCTCGATTGTCAATGCCTTCCCCATTTGCCCTGGAAAACTCGGAGTCTTACCTCTGTAGTTCGGAATGATCAGGTGGTCGTCTTTGGTCGCAGCGATTTGCGTGGGAGTTATAGATGCAGCAAATATTTGTTTGCCTGGTAATTTCGTCCACGTTCGTTTTCTGGGTGAGATTGAGTCGCGCGTTTCCCGTCTCATATAATTGGCCTATTTCTTACTCTTAACTCGTGCTGATAATCGGGCAGATTCCCGAAAGCTATCTGGACAGATTTATGTTAACATTGTTTCTCCACGTAACTTACATCAAAAGTTCCAACACCCGCAACCAGGAGATGCCAATATAGCTTGCAATGTTGAAAAAGAAACCCACAAAATTACTGTGCATACCGTGTTTACTTGTAAGAATTGACATTTTATTTTACTCCACACTAGAGTACTTTCAGGCCCTATCCGTGGTCCATTTTCTAGAGATGTGTAGGTTGTCAGCCTGGGTCTAAATAATATTAACTGTTAAAAGGTTGTGTAAAACTTCATAAAAGTTTTACACGAGCTTTTAACAATTATATCACTGTGGACCCTTTAGAACAATTCACGAACTCTCGTGATAGAGAGCTTTCCCCCAAACAGCTGCCATTTGA
>NC_087215.1:14981294-15008794 GCF_015104395.2 Macrobrachium nipponense | reverse complement strand
AAGTCATAACCATGACAGCCCCAGAACATTTTAAATGTCAATCACTTCATTCCAGAAACGCTGACGGATTAACAACCAATATGAAATTGCAAACCAGGGAAATTATATTCACCCAAATTAAATACTTATTTCTCAGCAATATCTGACCACCAAAGTGAATCGTGGAACAAGGTCATTTCACGAACAGTGGAAAAAGGGACATTTTTTTAATATCTTTTCCAGCTGGATATACAGATACCACAAAAATGACATTTTCGTTTTACATTTTGCTGTTTTTCTTTAAGAATTCGACAATTTCCGCTTTTCATTTCTTATAACATCATGTGGAAATCACTTCTATGTAGTGAATGGAAACATGTTGTTCATTATTATCATTCAAAAAAATTTATAATGCTCGACTTTATGACTATATAGCTAAAACAAAAAAAATTATAAATAAAACTCTTAAACTTAAGCCAAAAACAAAACCTTGTTTAACTTGTACTTAAAAACGGTATCCACGATTGTTAATGAAAACCAAAGTAACAACAGATGAAATGAAAACTGGAAAATAAATAATAAATGGAATTTGTGCTCTCAATCAAGAACACTTCAACCGAAGGAAGTGATAGCCAAGGTAGAGAATCCAAGTCACAACCCAGAGTTTCGTTGGGAATAGTGGTTATATTTTCACCTGTTTGTGTGAACTCTAATCAATGATGAGAGGTTGACTGGAATTGAACCATGGACCTAGCAAAAGTAGACGAGATTTAATATATATATATATATATATATATATATATATATATATGAATATCTATATATATATATATATATATATATATATATATATATATATATATATATATATATATATAAATAAGCGATTATCACAGGAAAATGAAGGCAGATGATCAGTACCAAACGCTTCCCGTGTCTATTCACGCCTGACGATGCGTGAATAAAGCGGGACGGGAAAGCGTGGGTAATGATCTGCCTGTCATTTTCTGTGGATATTCCCTTATATAATGAAGTCACGTGCATCTACACACACACACACACACACTCACACATTATATATATATATATATATATATATGTGATGTGTGTGTATATATATATATATATATATATATATATATAGTATATATATATCTATATATATATAATGTGTGAGTGTGTGTGTGTGATGCATTTATACATGTATAAGTATATAAATGGTTACACCAATTGAAAATCACTTAACCAAAAAATTATTTACACCCGCATCATTGAACATTCAAACTCTACTCTCTCTCTCTCTTTAAATTTATCTGCCTTATCATGCGAGAAAAAACACAATCAAATACCCCATTCAGAAAGTAATTTGCGTGTGATAAGCTGCAAAGTTCCTCATTTCCAGAAAAAAAAAATGTTACCAAAAAGTCATAAAAAAACGGTGTCATCCAACTTGAACATTTTCCTTTAGGCAAAAAGCAGCTTGATTGATTAATCTTTGTGGCGTTGCAACACTATAATTATCGTCACAAGAAATGTAGAATTTTTTTCATCAAAGAGAATTCAGACAAGAGATTATAATGTTATTGATAAATATTTCTCACAAAACACCTATTCAACTAAGCAGAAGTTTAAGGGAAGGTGCAATACAGTATTACCATAAATCTATTCTCCTTACATTTCAATATTTATTGATCTATTTGTTAATTTCTTTACTTATTTTTTATTCATTTTTTCAATAAGTGGGGTCACTTCTTTCTGTATTTCTCTTTACCTCGTCCTACATCTTCCTGAAGAACACCATAATATTCCTCAGCAGCTTGAAATTAAAGTCAATTGCCCCTTTGGTGGGCTTCTTCCATATGAATAGGTTTCATCTTCGGAATAATAATAATAATAATAATAATAATAATAATAATAATAATAATAATAATAATAATAATAATAATAATAATAATAATAATAATAATAATAATAATATGGGACTATGGTATCAGAAGAGATAGGGTGAAACGTGCCAATAGACTAGACGTGACGTTGATTGACAATATCAAGAAGAAAGTATCACTCATTGATGTCCCAATACCATGGGAAATCAGAGTAGATGAGAAAGAAGGAGAAAAAATCGATGAGTATCAAGACCTGAAAAAAGAAATAAAAAGGATACGGGATATGCCAGTGGAAATTGTACCCCTAATCATAGGGACACTAGGCACGATCCCAAGATATCTGAAAAGGAACCTGGAAAAACTAGAAGCTGAAGTAGCTCCAGGGCTCATGCAGAAGAGTGTGCTCCTAGAAACAGCTCACAGAGTAAGGAAAGTAATGGACTTCTAAGGAGGCAGGATGCAAACCGGAGCCATACACTATAAAACCACCCAGTCGAATAGGATGACTGTGATAGACCCAAAATAATATAATAATAATAATTTAGGTGAATAATTTAGGTGTCACTGGATGGGTGAATGGGTTTCTTCGCAGACTTGGTTCCCAAGACGGAACGTAAATTGACGGAGGTGAAATAAAACGAGTGTTTTTCAAGATGAGTACAAGACAAACAACATTTATTTATTATTGATTTGCCTATAAGTCTGCGGAATTCAAATCCATTTAGATAAAATTCTGTAAACATGACGCACATAAATTTCTGTAAACATGACGCAGATAAATTTCTGTGAATATGACGCAGATAAATACCTGTAAACATGACGCAGATCAATTTCTACAAACATGGTGCAGATAAATCTCTGTCAACATGACAGATAAACTTTCTGTAAACATGACGCAAATAAATCTCTGTAAACATTACCCTAGTAATAATGAAAACTAGTAATATATATTAAAAATCATAAAAATGCTTTGTGACAAACGGCTGACAAGAACGAACGCATTACAGACATCAACAAATGAATAAAACATTTGGGCCACAGTGTGTACTTTGTATATGTATGTATCTGTGTGTCTATTTATCAAATTACAAACATGCAAATATCTAGGCTTGGTTCTGAGTGGGCAAAGTGCCCGGTCTTCAAAGTGCCTGCAATCACAGTCGCTCTGGGCGCAGAAGGCAAAATCCAATCAACAGGCAGAAACAATTTCCCATTTCGAGATCCAGTCATTGCTTGCCAATCGAAATGCCATTTGCTGACATCCAGGTTAGAATTTCTCGTTTACAAGGGTTCCGTTCAAAGTAAAAATGAAATTAATAAATAACTTGAAATAAATATAATTAAATCAAATGAAATTAAATAAATAAATAAATAAAATATAAAAAGATAGATAAATAAAATAATAAATAGAATTCAATAATTTAAATAAATTAAATTAAATAAGTAAATAAATAAAATTAGATTGATAAATAAAATTGAGTAAATAAATAATAATAAAGTAAACTAAATAAATAAAATAAAATAAATCAATGAATAAAAGTAAATAAATTAAATCAAAGAAATAAAATAACTAAAATAAAATAAAATAAATAAACAAAAGTAAATAATTACACAAATAATAAAAGTAAGTAAATAAATAAATAAGTAAAATTAAATAAATAAAATTAAATAAAATAAATAAATAAAAATAAATAAATAAATATAATTTAGATAAATAAATAAAATTAAATAAATTAAATAAATAAATAAAAGTAAATAAATCAAATGAATAACTAGAAGTAAATAAAATAAAATAAAATAAATATAAATAATAAATAAATAAATAAATAAATAAATAAATAAATAAGAAAAGTAAATAAATCAAATAAATAAATAGAAGTAAATAAATAAAATAAATAAATAAACAATTTAAATAAATAAATAAATAAATAGATAAATAAAATTAGACAGATCAATAAAATGAATAAATAAATAAATTTAAATAAATAAAAATGACACAAATTAAATAAATTAAAAGTCAATAAATTAAATAAATGAATAAAATTAAATAAATTAAATAAATAAATAACATTAAATCAATAAAAATAACTAAGAGGATGATAGATAGACAGACAGATGAATAGATGGAAGATATATAAACCCATTCTTTTGTCATTCCCTTACCCAAATTAAGATTTTAATTCTATCCAAATCTGCTCTTCTCTGAAGGTATTTCTTCACATGGAATGTTTCTACAAAAATAGACACTTACGAATCACCAGCAACATATGAGAGAGAGAGAGAGAGAGAGAGAGAGAGAGCGCCCTGGCTTCCCTAAAAAAAAAAATAAAAAAAAAAAAAAAAAAACACAGATTTTATCCTTTAATCCCATATTATACGAAGCGTTTTGCAAACACCAAATCGTCCATCTATATTGTCTCGTCAACCAGATACTTTGTAGAGGAATATGAAAGTAAACTCTCTCTCTCTCTCTCTCTCTCTCTCTCTCTCTCTCTCTCTCTCTCTCTCTCAGCTGCGTCGATAATAATACATCACTAAATTCGAATAAACCCGAGAGAGAGAGAGAGAGAGAGAGAGAGAGAGAGAGAGAGAGAGAGAGAGAGAGAGAAGGAAGTCGGTTAGCGGTCATATTCCCGTACGAAGCGACTGAATGGAAAATAGGAATGTTTTGGAATTTGCATTTTTATTGCAAGTTGAATCGCAGTCATTAATTGAATAAATGTTCATTAATTAAATAACAAGAATCAAGAAGGTAAAGGAAAGCTTTACCCATGCCAAAAGTGGACGAGCCCCATGTGCAGAAAATTTCCCAAACATTAGTGGCTTAACACTCCTACACAGAAGGCTCACCAGCGGTGGGTCGAACTCTATGATAAAATCTGTGAAACAATCACTTGTTTCACAGATACTTGTAATGCATCTCATTAATACACCTTTTCACTGACCTATTATCTTCCATTCATTCCACATTACCGAACCATCTTCAGACATTCTGGTGTATATATTCAACCAACTGTTTTCCTCCATTCTTACCACTAGCAACTGACCCATCTACGATGGTGATAAAATACGGGTGCAGAAGTGAAAAATTTATATTTACTATTTGTTCAGCAATATTAAAATAGGGCGATTTTTTATACTACCTACTACAGAACCTCTTTGTACACAATATTATCAGTTTGTCCACAACTTAATTTTAAGTTGGCAGAGTCAGTTGCTCTCTCACGCCACTTACAGTTGCCATGCGTGAACATTGGTGACGGCAGAAACACACCAACACTATCCAAAGTCTGGCCCTGCGACTTGTTTGCAGTGAATGAGAAGGCCCAGGTTGATGGGAAACTGCCTGTGCCGTAACTGGAACGGAAACTGGTTATCCGAAGGCATCAGAGGAATCCATTTGATGAACAGATGTTTGCCGGTGTGAGGGCCCATTGGTATCACTGCTTTGATGACGTGGGAGTTTAGCTCCATAACGGTGTACCTCGTTCCGTTGCAATGTCCATTGGCAGGATCTAAATTCCGAAGCAACATTACCGGGCAGTACTTCTTCAATGTTATTTTGTGCACCGGCATTCCCGATGGATTTAAGTTATTCAAAAAATCTTGCGGATATTGATGATAATTTTCATCTTCTATTGTGTCCGAGCTGAAATATTCGCGACTTTCTCCGGGGAAAGTTGTACGAAATTATGTATGAAAAAAATCGTTAAAAAGTAACTAAGTCTACGGGAATAACCAGCCTCGTTTCACAGCCAGAAAAGCTCTGTTTCAGGGAATCCCTTTCACCCCCACCCCCAACAAAGGACGGGGGTAGGTTGGATGAAACCCCATTACAAACCATCTTAGGGGTCCCCACCATAACCCTGCCAAGTTTCCATGCCATATCTGACCAGCCGTTTGGCCGTTGATTGAATGACAGACAGACGGACATTACGCCCATTATAGTATGATGATAAGACCGAACCATCTTCTCGTTTTCTGATGTTGACATGCAGCTACGCTAAACATTTCAACCATTTCTATGGAGTAACTCCACATTTATACATTTCTAGACTCAATGGGTCATTCCATAAATATGAAGACCACAAAATAACGTGAGCAGTCAGATACTATTAATTTGTAATTTTGCAATCTACTAGTAAACATGAAAAAAATGTAATTGACAATTCAAATCAATTTAGGCAAATTATTTCGATTATTCCGTAATTTTTTAGTTTCAAGAGATAGATTAGGTTACATCACATCTGCCAAACAAACTGTTATCTACTATAGTTACCAGTTTGCCACAATGAGTACAATCTTTCATATACGGTACGAAAACAACTGTTGGTGTATTAGTGTTGTTCTGCTTTCTCCTCCTCCTCCTATCAGCAACCACAGCTACCCATTTACCAAATTTACCACGTTAGACATCCCATCACGAATGCTAAGGAAAGCAATACACGACAAACGAAGAACCAATTCTTCCTCTTCATTCCAAACCCCAAACCAACGAAATACCAGACAGGCAAACCATCTAAGACTGTAAAAAAAATGGGTTCACGCAATCTCTCTCTCTCTCTCTAGACAATGGTCCCATCAATATGCAAGGATGACCATCAAGGCGAAAAGCAGTAGCCTTAATTTCCCATCTGCAAAGCCTAGGCGAATGCAGTCGGCAGGCAATTGGGTTACCGCATGAAGCCTGGGATTCCTCATTTTTCATTAAAGGAAATATTATAAAAATAATTGTTTTCATGAGAGGTTCTGATAGAATGAATACGAAATCATATTTCTAACGGAATAAATTCATAGAATAAACTGAATTGAACTCTATAATTGGGAAAAGACAAGAAAGAAGATTTAAGCCACTGAGGAATCTGACTCGACTAGGAATATTTAAAGAAACAGAAATTTATACCTAAAATTTTAATCTCAAACATTAGGTATGACCCCTGGAACACGGAATCAATGCAAAAATGAATAAAATGCAAAAATGAATAAATGAGCAGGCAGAAATGAATAAATAAATGCTGCTATAACTAAATGAATAAACTAATGCACTGAGACTTGGAAGATCAAACGTTTTTTGTTAACCTAAATGAGCAAATGAGCTAAATAAAGGAAGGACAACAAATTAACGTCATCAGAACATCTCCTCAGACAAATGGCATTTGTCCTACGTCGAAATGGACAATTCAGATGGAAATTGCTTTTGTTCCAAAGGATGCATGTTGTGGAACAGTCTTCCTTTTTAACGTCTCTCTGAGCCTCGACAGTCTCATACTCAAACAGTTCTAACTGCAAAACGAAGGTTCCACTTTAGATGGAAACTGAGGTAGAAAGGTCCACCAAGAGCTGTGCAATTGCATTTGCACTACAGTCTTACGTAGTAAATGTTATTGATGGTATTGTGTTCTGCAGCCAGTTGTTTGTTTAACAGAGAGGGGGCTGTATGAAGCATCTTATTGGAGAGAGCAGAGAGAGAGAGAGATCGAGAGAGAGAGAGAGAGATCCTAGAATGCATGAATATCAAATCCAACGTATTTATCCTTTAGCGCTGCGTTTCATGAACTCCCCCAGCCACTCCCGACCCCCACCATCCTCCTACCCCCGTAAAAGGTCTGCCCCCAAGGAAGAGGTGTGGGGGGGGGGTTCAAACAAGCGCCCCGACGCGGATTTTTATGTCCCATTGACTTGGACACGGCCGAAATGAATCGGAGTGAATTCCAGTGTTTCCAAAGACTACTCATATCGGCATCCATTTTCCCAAGGCTGCTTGGTCCCGGACCCAAATGTTCTTTGCCAAGCCCCACCCCACATCATCCCCCCCACACCCACCGCCCAACTCCCACCCCAACCAAACACCACCCCACCCTCCGTCCGGGGTTATTTCTCTGAGTCCCACTCTTGCATTTCCCCACCCAACCCCCCGGCCTAAATGGTCACAGATAAGAAAACCTACGGCTCTGCCCTCCCCCCCCCCTTGACGAGAGGGGAGGCAAAATTCTGCTTCTATAATCGGGAAGAGACGAAATTCAGGTTCTATAATCGTGAAGGTGAGTCCCTGTGCTTGGGACTAGCCCCCTGGGGGGACCAAATGTCCCTAAAATGTGTTACGCAATCTGCCAGGGTTGGCAATCAAACTGATTTAATAACAAAAAAAAATTAAATCATTTTATTTTTCACTTAAAAAATCATGATTTCTTACTTTTTTTCAAAGCAAAAAAAAAAAACAAATTGAAAAAAATATGGTTTGGAGTTAATTAAAACTTGTGGCATAACTGTGCTGCATTTATTTATTTTTACATAAAAAAATTGCAAGTACAAACTTTTAGGCCAGAAACTGGAAACCTAAAAGATAAATCAATGGTAATTCTGTCATGAAATACATTTTGAGGAAAAAAAAAGGAAAAGGATTGAAAAAACATCTAACAAATAAAAAAAATTTATTATATATATATATATATATATATATATATATATATATATATATATAGGATATTATATATATATATATATATATATATATATATATATATATATATATATATATATATATATATATATATATATATATATATATATATATATATATATATATATATATATATATATATCTATATATATATATATATCTATATATATATATATATATATATATATATAATAGATATATATATATACATATATATATATTATATGTATATATATATATATATATATATATATATATATATATATATATATATATAAATCTCAAATCAATAAAAAAAATCAAATAAATCACTGATTTTTTTATTTATTCATTTTTTAAAATAAAAACCTTGCAATCACCACGGTCGGGGTGACCAGCCATTAAGAAGACATTTTTCTGACGCTTGTGGTCAATTCTCAGGCAACAAAGAGCAGTTTCCCCACTTCTTGTCATATCATCAATTTTTCTTTATTTTCCTTTTTAATATTTGCTAATATCTCATAATGGTAAAGGTATAATTCTATCAATCACAGCACAGTGGAAAAGATCGAATGGTTGTTTTACCACCACGAGCTTCAGCGGAACTTAAAAAACGCGTTATCAATAAATTAAGTAAATTAGTTTAATGAACTCCAATAGGTAAAACATAAAGGAATTGTCCCCATACACCAGTTTATTACAAAGACCCAGACCGATACAACGAAGCAGTTTGAAATTTGAATATCGAATTATATTCCTCACACGACAATAACATTTAACATCAAATCGACCTCTGATAAATAAACTAAAAAGAGTTTATAAGCTTGTAATACAGAAAAAAAAAAAAAAAAACTACCAGAAGATTGGGGGGGGGGGGGGGGGCGGGGGGGAGGCGACCAAGCAATGAGAAATCAACGAATAATCACCTGCGGTCGAAACTGAAAGGATTAAGCCCAACAAACTAAATGAAAAACCTCGAAGGGGGGTAGTGTCGTCAGTGGACCTCATGCGGTGCACTGTAGGCATTACTGAAGGTTCTTTGCAGCGTGCCTTCGACCCCTAGCTGCAACCACTTTCGTTCCTTTTAGTGAACCTCCTCCCATATTCTCTTTCTTCCAAACACTAGATTCATAGTACAACTGCTTTGAGGTTTTCCTCTTGTTGCACCTTTCAAACCTTTTCAATTCAGCACTGAATGACCTCATAGATCCCAGCGCTTGGCCTTTGGCCTAAATTCTATATTCAACTCAATTCAAAACGAAACGAAAACAAACGAGGAATAGAAGAGAAATAACTGAATCCAACTCTCAGATGGTCCCATAAGAGATAAGGGCTTGTTTACAGTTCCCGTTTTCTGTTTCAGAAATTTTAGCTGAACCAGCCTACTCTCAAACCGCACATTTCTTTCGTAAAACTCGTTTTTCTACGTTTGGATGAAACCCATATGAAAAACGGATGGCTATAGTCGCGGTGAAGAACGAACTGGTTCCATTAGCTTTAGCGAATGCCATTAAGTCCAGATTACCCATCCGCCGCTGGACTCGGTTAATAAGGGGATTTACGTAAAGGTATCTGAGAGAGAGAGAGAGAGAGAGAGAGAGAGAGTGAGAGAGAGAGAGAGAGAGAGAGAGAGAGAGGACATATCATATGTTAAGAATAATTTCATTACCTTCTCGAGGGGCCACGGTTTATTGAAAAACTTTTTCACTAGACAACGAACATTCAAGTCTTATTCTCTCTCTCTCTCTCTCTCTCTCTCTCTCTCTCTCTCTCTCTCCTCTCTCGCGCTCGCTCTTTGCTGCGACCCAAAGCTATCTTCTCACAAGTAGGTAGCTACTAAAATAAGTAATTCACTCTTTAGGTCAACAAAAACAAACTGGACTTCAAATGAATGCTACGAGAGAGAGAGAGAGAGAGAGAGAGAGAGAGAGAGAGACTAATTTTGCTACGTCCTGTTAAGTCAGAGTTGAGCTACGAACGTCTATAGCGATCCCAGCCACGTAATACGTCAAGATACTACCCAGACAAGTCACTGGAGAGGTTTCACAAATATTACAAAAACAAACCCTCCCATGCAACGGGTGCTACAGAAGTCTCTACAAAGATACAGCATCAACGCAAGCGGGCCCCCCTCGAAAAAGCTCTCATTCTATAATGCATTGTCTATTTACAGGAATTCCTAATTCTAAAAAAAAAAGTTCATTTATGTAGCTACAAACGCAAAAAAAAAAAAAACTTGTTCTCAATATATAATGCATTGCCTATTTACAGGAATTCTTAACTCTAAAAGAGGGATATTTATGTATGTATTTTCGCTCAGATCATGATGGAAACGACAGGCAGATACAATCCCTAAGTAACAGCATTTGAACCCATTAAGAAAATCGCAATGGGTCATAATGAAGAAGGGACCAATTTCGTCTATCGCCCATTCGGTCTCTCGCTTCGAGGGGTTGGGGGAGGGGGGGGGGGACGAGGCCTGGGCTAATCCAGCCCAAATTCGGAATCTGACTGATGAATTAATTACCGGGAATCCCTTATACAGCCCAGGCGGACGTGCTTATAAAGAGATCCTCTCCTGCGATCTCGGAACAAAACACACACACACATACACACAAATATATATGTATATGTATATATATATATATATATATATATATATATATATATATATATATATATATATAATATATATATATATATATATATATATATATATAAGTCAATTTCTAGATAGGTAAACTAAAGACTAAAACCTGGAAATCAAACATACATTAATTACCACCAATATGAAGACGCAAGAACCAGCTAAAGAAACGAGAGAGAGAGAGAGAGAGAGAGAGAGAGAGAATAAAAAAAAGGACTAGGTCCCCGATCGCCATCAAGTTCAGATCCCCCCCCGCTGCAAAGACATTCCTAACTGACCAGACCAGTGTTAAAACTTTTCTTTCCATCCCGATGCCCGATAATGCGAGAGAGGACAGGGGGATGAAACGGATTATTGACGAAAACACCTACAAGTAGCAGAAGAATCTTTTGTCCTTTGTTCCTTCTCCTTCTAGAACATGTTAACCTGGTTTCCCTACTCGCCAGTAACCGGTTTAAAAAAACCGGTTACAGACTGGGAGGCATTATCATTGTGAGCATTTGTGCGCATTTTTCGTTGGTCATATTCATTTTAATTCGCTGGTAATCTTGATATCATAAAAATCACAGAATCAACTTGGAGCCTCACCAGTAACCGGTTAAAAAATGTTTACAAACTGGGAGACAGTCGTGAATTATTATGAACATTTATGCGTCTTTTTTCGTTGGTCATATTCATTTTCATTTGCTGGTAATTTTCATATCATAAAAACCCAGAATCTAACTTGGAGTCTCTGCGTTACGAAGTGCAGTGTGGTGCCCCTCTTACTCCCCATAAAATATTACCCCCCCCCCCCCCACAAACCAGACTAGGCCAAAACAGTTTCATAAAAAAGATAGAAGCGTTATAGGAAAAAAACGATGAATCGTGATGCAGTGGCAGCAATAGACATATATATACAAAATCCAAAATTTGCAAAATGTCATGAAGCCCACAAAAACGATACATCATGTAATGGATTCAGTTGAAATGCGATAAAATAGCACACCAGAGCATAGACTGAATATTGGACATTGTCTGCAAAGCCATATATATATATATATATATATATATTATATATATATATATATATCATATATATATATATATATATATATATAAACAAACGCTCTATGAGAACAAAAATGATGTTTTTGCTTCCTGGAAAAAGTCTTAGAATTCCTGAGCTTCTTGACGCGACCACAAGGATGCTCGGTCTTCCTCGCAGAGATATGAAAACTACCTAAACAAAACAATGCAAATATAACCTAAAAGCACACTGCATATCACTCTGATAAATGATGTACACCTAAACAGGTACTACCTTTCTCCTCGTCCACATAGTTCAACGAATTCACGTTGCAGGTTACTTTATCATGTTGATAAACTTCTCCTATCTAAGAATTCTGAGTTTTCGAGTCTTGTGTAAGTAATTGTGCTCTTATAAAATCCCGTATGAAAAATATCCTCGGACAACTGCAGCGGCAGCGGCATAAAAGGAGAAGAAAAACTTTCTTTGGGAAAATTTAGAGGGAAACTTCTGCGAAAAAAAAAAAAAATCCCGCCGTAAGAAAGGGAGAAGTGTAAGGACATGAAAGCCTCGGTGAATTACGTACCATGAGAGAGAGAGAGAGAGAGATAGAGAGAGAGGAGAGAGAGAGAGAGAGAGATCTGCGCCCGAATCTCTTTGTTTAGGAATTTCAGCTTCAAAGCTTCTCACCTGACAGAAAGAAATACACAGTATTTTCGCGCCAAGAATATTGTCGATTTTGGCGCGCAAAAGTTTGGGAGCGGATTCAAATGTGGCCCCGGGAACTGGCAGATGACAAGGCATCAGCTGGAGGTGTAAACAAGAGAGGCTACCGTAAGGAGGATGAAAAGAAAAAAAAAATAGAACGTAGAAAGAAAAAAAAAAAGATAAGCCAAGCAACGAAAAACAAAAGTATGAACACAATGTTAGATGAACCAGTATTTGAAAAGATGCTTCATTTTGGTGCCTCATCCAGATGTTGGTTTCTGCATCAATATCCAGCAATATAATCTTGGTTTACTAATATAACATAAGTGCCATCGATGTGCAAGAATACCTGTTGTATGTACCAGTAAATCATACATACATGCATATACACATACATATAGATCTTCAAAGATTGATCTGAGAATATGAGTTTTTAGGAAAAGCCAAATACTTATAAGGTAATAGGATCTGAAGACAAGCTATAACCAATTGTCCTTTCGGTTAAATAGGCCGTTTTCTTCTAAACCAGCGCACACGGAAATCATCGCAGGCTAAGTTCCAAACGAAACTAGTAAAAAGAAAAAATACTATGAGATTCAGGGCTCTGTAACACGGTTTTTTCGCAATAAACTTTTTATCTATGCATTTCATAAATATAACACTTATTCAGAATACACATTATATCTACACATAACTTTTGATTGTATTCTGCATTACGTAGGTTGAATAAATTTGGTACTTATAATGTAAAAGTGACTTATGACAGCATTTCTTCCCTCTTTCTCGATGGATGATTGGCTATTTACGTAACGAAGGCTAGACCTCTGGCAACATGACAAAAAAAATATAAATACAAGCAAAGAAGTACACCTTTATGAACTCTGAAACCTCTCCACTTTTATAATTGTCATAATGAACAAACCAACAAAAATATGTTAATAAATACAAAAAAAAAAAAACACTTCGATTATTAGTCTAACTCTAAAATAAAGTTTTCCTAAGAAATTACAGTCTACTTTATCGGTCACAAGCAGATTGACAAGATATAGGAAATAGTTTGGTAATTTTTAAAAAACATAGTAGACAAGCTTGATTTGATAACTGCTATACTCCAATGGAGAAGCAATTTTTATTTATTGGTTATCTACCTATTTACTAAAAAAAAATAATAAAAAAAAAAAAATAGCCGTTAACCGCATTTGGCTTTGTACCTTCACCAATAATTATCGTCAGAATGATGACTTCATGAGGCTCCACCCATTGGCCTCGCTATAATTCAGGATAACACTGAAGGCTATCATGGGGCATTGTTGGATTAGAAATTTAACTTCTGGCTATAAAAACCATCATTTCTCGAGTAGTTGCAAGAAGTGCTAAATGATCCTCAAGGATCCCAGCAGTTGGCCTAAACGTTTAATTCATGTATATTACTGCTATTACTACAGTAGAATTACTAGGCTAGCACAGATACCCCACCCACATCTATGTATCGTTCCGCCATTCATAAAGTCTTTGTCATGGCCCACGGCTTTCTCTTGACTGTAAAAAGTTGCAGGTCATAAGACAATGCAGTTTTGCAACCACGGGGCAAATTCCAAATCCTGTTAGCCATTACTGACTGCTATGGGTTTTAGAGCCGATGGAATAAGGTGAATGAGTTTCTGCTTGGTGGATGGGCGGGGTAACATTTCGTCAAATGTTGTTTTACCTTACTTACGTAATGAATGTTTTTCGACTCTTGGCTCGTAATCATTGCGGGGGTCATGGCATGGCTGGATAATTTTTACTCTATCATGACCTAAACCTGATAGTTTTAATTTTTATGATGCTGGCCAAATTTGTGTGGGGTTTGTAAAATATACATATATCAACTTTCAGCTATATCCGATGCTTTGATAAGGAGCAAAGTCCAAAAAACCGTGTTACAGAGGCCCTGAATCTCATAGTAGTAAGTGTTTATATTCTTATCTACTCAATTTTCCAAAGGAAGGTCATAATTCAATGAGGTGCCCACGTCGCTTTTTGCAATTAATCATTTTTCTCCGTAGCTGAGTAATTAGCGTCGTGGGTTTGGTGGCACGAAAAGGGCCAAATGTCAAAATATTTTTCAACTTCTATATCGTTTCAGAGCATCACCACATTCCATACGATTAAATCATTTAAAAGAAAGAAGCAACGACTGATTATCTCAAATAATTTCCCTACTACTCTCTCCTTTCAGATGTATCATTAACGCCCTAAAATACATGACAAGTGAAATTGCTATACAGGCCCTATTTTCCAAGAACGAGAGCGATAAGTGAAGACTCTCTCTCTCTCTCTCTCTCTCTCTCTCTCTCTCCCCCCACCACGGCAAGAAAAAAAAAATTCGGAAGAAAAAAAAAACCAGTATCTTAGTGAAGGGAGAATGAGCGAGACACTTGTGGAACAAGACCAAAAAGGGTGGAGAGAGAGAGAGAGAGAGAGAGAGAGAGGAGAGAGAGAGAGAGAGAGAGAGAGAGAGAGAGAGCCTGCAATGCCCAGTGACAAATGCAGTATTAGAGAAGAGAAATAGAAAGAAAGAAGGATCAATGGAAGACAGAGAGAGCATATGCCGTCACCCTAACTTTCCCCGGGCAATATTACATAGGAAATCAAGTCAAGATTAACGACGACGCTAAAGGGACCTGGCTCCTTGGCCTACCTACTCGTTCGGGAAAGACCTTAATGAAAAATTGATGGATTGATAGATGCCTCAGAGTGGTGCACTTGATTACTATTTGTAAGTTACTCTTGTGCATCAATGCCTCTGCATAAATACATCTATTTACGTGACTATATCATAATAATACATATAATATCATTAAAACTGTTGTAAAAAACAAAATTAAAACGCAAGAAATGCTAAGCTAACTAAAAATGGTGTGACAAGAAAACCGCTAAAATAAGGCATGTGTCATTTACGGCTTCTCTCACAAATACAAAAGGTGCCGGTAAAATACTCAAAATGCTACGTCGTTTACGTTATATGAGGACGGCTAATGAAGATAAAACAACACACGGGGTATATAATGCGATCTTGCAGAACACCTGAGAATCGCAAATGACCCAGTTAACTACGTCCACACTAACACTGGGCGATGTACATACCAGGAAGTCTGTACTGATTTCTGTACTTAAAGTAACCATTACGGTTTTATCTTCCCTCTAAATTAACGATGCTGAATCACTGGACCTCTTCAACTCTCTCTCTCTCTCCTCTCTCTCCCTCTCTCTCTCTCTCTCTCTCTCTCTCTCTCTCTCTCTCTCGCAAGCTACTACACTGCTCAAGGTATCTTGCTTTGCTTCAAATAAATAAATAGAAAATAAAATAAAACAAAGATCGATAATTATCTTCAGCCATCTGAATTAGTCATTATATATATATATACTATATATATATATATATATATATATATATATATATATTTATATATATATATATGTATATATATACATATATATATATATATATATATATATATATATATATATATATATATATATACTATATATTTTATCAAGCAGTATTCCTGTCCACAAATCCAAAAGCACAAAAACCTTGAAGAAGCTTTCTAAAGAATGGAAACAAACTGCGAAAGAATTCCATTAAGAGAGAAGAGGAAGAGTGAAGAACTGCCAAGTCAGTCTGAAGAGATTCATCTCGGTTTATGGCGAAACTTCGCAATAACTTAGAAACAGAAGGAGCAAAGTTATGATTAAAAGATCAATCAGAATAGCATGAGCTCCCTTTACGTAACGTGAGTGTACTGTTAGTGTGAGTGGGGGAGTGTGTGCGTATTGTGGGTTTTCTTTAAAGCATGCTAAAACGATGCTTTCTAATGTACATAAGCAGCAGTCATATTATTTGAAATTAAAAAACTTCTGAAGTACATAAACAACAGTCAATATTTATTGCAATAAAAAATTCTGATGTGAATAAACAGCAGTCATTATTTAATTGTAATAAGCGCAAACTACTGAAATACATAAACAGCAGTCATATTTATTGTAATAAATAAAACTTTCTAATGTGAATAAAGCAGCAGTCCTATTCATTGTAATAAAAAAAACTTCTGAAGTACGTAAACAGCAGTCATATTATTGTAATAAAAAAACTTCTAAAGTGCAAAAAAGCTGTCATATTTATTGTAATAAAAAAATCATTATAATCCTGACGGTAATTAATAATACCATATTCCAGTAATAATTAATATAAATCATGAAGTTAGAATTTCGAAAATCTACAAAGTCAACTCCTTCGAAAAAGCCGTTTTAGCGTTACTAAATGATACGACAATTTATAATCTTAATATCAAGGCAAAATAGATTACCACATTTTATCAACCCTGCTCTTGAGGCATTGCCTACTTAACATCATTAATCCTAAAAAAAGAAAAAAAAAAAAAGAAAAAAAAAATGAAAAAAACTTTCTCTGAAGATCCAGCAATATATCAGGGGAATATATATTTCTTTGGAAGACCCGGTTCCAACGCACTGATCCTTCGTCAAGGACATAAATTATCTAGTCCCCCTAGGGAGCTAGTGTCTTCAGTGCACCTCACGTTGTGCACTGTAGGCATTACTTAAGGTTCTTTGCAGCGTGCCTTTGGCCCCTAGCTGCAACCACTTCCGTTCCCTTTATTATACCTCCTTACATGTTCTTTCTTCCATGTTTACTTTCCACCCTCTCCCAACAATGCTTTTATAGTGCAACTGCGAGGTTGTCCCTCCTGTTTACACCTTTCAGAATTTTTTTATGTCATTTACATTTTCAGGCCTGAAATGACCTCATAGGTCCCAGTGCTTGGCTATTGACCTAAATTCTATATTCAGTTTAATTCATTAACTCTCTAGTAAATGTGTTCTAACATATACGAATGGGTTCAGGGTAAAGAAAAACACAGAGCCAATGCAGGGCCAGTATGACCTTAACCAACAAAAATGAGGTCTACGGGATGCTCTATGAGCAAGAGCCCGTGCTGGCATAAGGCCAGCTTAATCTAAAACAACGCCAACAAATGAAGTCAAACATGGTCCCAAAAATACTGATAAAATATCACGCTCTGCAATAAAGGAAACAAGAAAAAAAGGGCGAAATAAATAAGAAAGATAGATAAGTCTACATCGAAACCGGGACATTACGAAAAATTGATAATATTTTCTCACGTAGGAACTGGATGCCATGTGAGGAAGAGGTGGAATGCTATCCCGTAAATCACGGCTATTGTTAATGGCTCATAAATTATACGTTCTGGTTGCATTACCGGAAGCTATGAATCATAAAAATAACTTAGATTATCATACACCCTCTCTCTCTCTCTCTTCTCTCTCTCCTCTCTCTCTCGCTCTCTTATATTATATATATATATATATATTATATATATATATATATATATATATATATATATATATATATATAGATTGTAATCACTTACACGCGATTCATTTATCACACATATCCACAGGGGAAATAATGTCCCTGACCGTTTTCGACTTTATTTCCAAGCCAGTTGACAAAGGACTGATACATAGTATTAGAAGTCTACTCTCTCTCTCTCTCACTCTCTCTCTTTCTCTCTCTCTCTATATATAATATATATATATATATATATATATATATATATGTATATATGTGTATATATATATATGATTGCAATCACTCTAGCGTGTAATTCATTTATCACTCATATCCACAGGTGACAAAATAAGTGACGGTGTGTATAGGTCCTGAACGGTTTCGACTTTATTTCCAAGCCATTTGACAAAAAAATTCTGGAATCTGGAATCAACTAGAATGGAAAGAATATTTTGGAAAGCGGAGAAAGAAGAAAACTGAGATGATATCTATAGGTTTTAAGGAAACGTTCATTATAAGTGACGAAAGGTAAAGCAACGCCATAAGACATCAAAATGATCATCATTAGAGAAGCAAGCGCACGAGGAGGTCATGCCCCCCCCCCCCCACCCCCCCACCCAAAAATAAAAAATCCCCCCCAATCCATTGCGCCACCCACCTTTCATCCACTGCTTCCGGCGAAGCGCAAGGACCAGCGACCATAAACTCCATGAGTCCAAAGAAGCGACATTCAAACCAATTTCTTTCCTGAGTAAGGAATACCCATGAATAACCTGACAAAGACTCTCTCTCTCTCTCTCTCTCTCTCTCTCTCTCTCTCAATAAATTGCAGTAAGAGGAAAACCAGGGCGATTCAGGGAGAGAAAGCAAACCTCTAAAAGGCACAACTTTTTAACTTGATAAAATGGGACTGAATTGAAAAGCGACGTTCTGCTTTCAAATACATTATTATTTCCTCGACCTTGGGTGATATTATAATTTATATTTGACTCTTCAGTGAGAGAGAGAGAGAGAGAGAGAGAGAGAGAGAGAGAGAGGAGCAGACAGCACCTTTCTCAACAGATGTGAAAAAAATAGAATCAAAAGACACTTTCTCGACAGCTGAGAGAGAGAGAGAGAGAGAGAGAGAGGAGAGAGAGAGAAAGCAAACTTCTTTCATAGAGAAGACAGCACTTTTCTCAACAGATACACATGTATGAGAGAGAGAGAGAGAGAGAGAGAGAGAGAGAGAGAGAGAAAGCAAACTTCTTTCATAGAGAAGACAGCACTCTTCTCAGCAGATACACATGTATGAGAGAGAGAGAGAGAGAGAGAGAGAGAGAGCCAAGCTTGTCCCACAAAGCAGACAACATCACCTACCCCAACCGCCGTCTCCTTCCAGCGGTCGTTTCGTTTGTATTCCAGGGGCATGGCCGTCCTCTTTCCCCGAAAACAAGAGGGTCACAATCAACTCAGACTGCCAGATATGGCATCCGACCCGCTGCTCGTTCCGGCAGGGATCCCATAACCTAACCTTGACAATGAGATTCTCATATTTGCCAGAAGGGGAAATCCTCCTTCCGTTTTCTAAAATAAAAAAAAAAAAAAAAGGCTCCAACTTGGAATGGGGCGGAGGTGGAGGAGGGCATGAGAATGGGGGGGGGGGGGGGGGGGGGAATAAGCATCAGGTATCGAAGCCTTTTGCAAAAATAAAATGAAATCTGTTGGCCCTGTGAGGCTAATTTGCCAGAGCTCAGCTCAAAACGTTTTTTGGGATAATCATTTCTCTCTCTCTCTCCCTCTCTCTCTTCTCTCTCTCTCTCTCTCCTCTCCGTTCATTCACATACAAGCAAGCATGTATATCTACAGTCTTCACAACGAAAACAAATTCCAAGTTCACCCTCCATTAAAATTTTTATGACCTTTTTAGTCCTAAAAAAAACGTTGGAGTTAAAATAAATAACCTATTTTTGAACACACAAATGGAAACACACAAAAAATAATTATATATATATATAGATATCTAATAATATATATTATAATTTATTATATGTATATCTATAATATATATAATTAATATATATATATATATTACACCACACACACACACAACAACACCACCACCCACACCTATATATATATATATATCTATATATATATATATAATTATATTATATAAAATTAGAGGGAAAGACGACGAAAACCGCACATCCACTATGGCTGTCTTTTTTTTTTATATTTTGCCGGAGGACGTTTCGTAAGTTATTTACAGGAATTACATACTTCTCGGCTGCCCACATAACGAAAATATAAAAACATAAAAAAGTTTTAAAAAGTCTAGTCTAAAAGTTAATTTAAAAATACATTAGAGTAAAAATGAAATAATAAAAATAAAAATAAAAACCAAAAACCAAACCTAGAGGTGAGACAGCAAGGAACTCAAATGGAAGGAAACCACCACAGTACAAACTTCATTGCTAAATACAATTGGACTCGGCAGATGGTATGGGTGTTCAACCGATGGTACGAGTTGTTTAATAAAAACGAAAAACTACCAAGGACTTGTTAAACCTCTTGTGGTTTGGGTCTGGTATTGACCGATTACACAGAAATCTTTGTTTGTCCCGCAATGTAGGTTTTGCATTGTTTTGCATGGTTTCCTGATCTTGGAGTTGCTCTGGGTTTGAGGATTCTGTCTGCCCTCCCTGTCGAAGGGGGGGGGGGGTGGGGGGTGGGGGATACCCACGTAAAAATCCCCTGAAATACATTTAGGGTGCAACGAATATTTATAGCTGACCCACCAGAAGATCATATTAACAGGACACAGCTGATCCTTTTGTATCTTCAAACAAGGAGCCTATATTAAAGGAGATTTTTAGGAATTAAATTTGACTGCTAATGGGCTGGGTGAAAATGGTCAATGAATAAATTTGTTGTGAATCTTTTTTGGAAAGGTTAGGTCATGGATATATGGAAAAGGTTTGCCAATAGAAACTCATTTTTTGGTAAACGGTTGGAACGTCAGGTTTTCTAGAGAAATGTCTATTTAGGTAATTTTTATTCAATTTTCTAATATACTAACCTAGGTGGGAAACAGTTAACCTTTAAAGAAAATTAACTAGAAAATAGAATTTCCTTCCATATTACTAACCTAGGTTAGGTATATAGAAAAATTGAGAGAGATTAACGTAAACAGACTAACTTGGATATAGTCGCGGCTTCGGGTACTACCCAAATCAAATATCCCAAGAATTAAAACAAATAAAATAAATTGAAGAGAGGAGAGAAGAGAGAGACGTCACGATAGACGAGGACGATAGAGAGAGAGACGAGAAAAGAAACAAACATATTTCATATTTAAAAGAGAAAAAAAACAAAAACTTAGCCAAAAAAAAAATTATACCCAAAATACGGTATCCTCGGACGTCTTCCGCCCGCAAAAATGCATTTCTTCTCGTCTAAACGCACTCGATTCCCAGATCAGTGTCTGACCCAAGCTCTCTCCAGTCAACCAACTGAACGCGTTCCACTGCTCAGTCGTGAGTAAAAATAAAACTCCCCCCCGGGAAATTAATATATTTTATTATTTCTTTACTTATTTATTTTGGACTTAGGGTGCAAACCTTTCCACCTTTGTCCTCAAGTTAAGTTGTATTCCATGTTTTCGTGTTTATTCTGGCTTTAATTCTCCTCTCCTCTCTCTCCTCCATCTCTCTCATCTCTCCTCTCCCTCTCTCTCTCTCATACCTAGACATGAAGACTAAAAAGGAAGCGGGCACCGACCGTAAGGGGAATTCCTACTTTTATAATAATAACGATAAAATACCAGTTATTTGTCCTTATTCACCAGAAATAACATCATACATTTCTCCTTTCAACCGATGTTCCATCCATTTTATAAAATTTCCGCCTTTCTTAACATTTCTGATATCCACCAGACATGGCTTGCCATTGTTTCCTTTCTAACCGTTTCACGTTTTTCTGAAATTTACAATTTGTAACTCTTTACTTCCTTGCAGAGTTTTTTTCTCTCGAATAGCTTTCTGTTGAATCCCCTTCTATCCTATCTTATCTTTTGTATTCATTTCCGTTGCTTTCAATGTACGATCATATTCCTTAAATTCAAAGAAGATTTAAAATATAACTGAAAGGCATAACCAAAGTAGGAGACAGTAAACTAATTAATTAATTAAACGAAAACAACCAGACAACGCAAAAACAATTGATGAAAACTAGAACTGAAGAGATACAACACATACCATTGTGGAAACTTCTTCCCACATACAAGATATTTGTGACAGTGGAACTAAACTGTGCCACCAAGAAGTTGTAAAACCAGCAACAGTGTGGAAGAGTTTTAAAAGAAAAACTAGACAAAAATCATTAGGACAGTGGAATGCCGCAGTAAAACCATGCTCATGCAGAAATAAGTGGCAGCACTATGAATTCTCCTCGGATGGATTAACAAGTCTTTGAGACATCCCTAATACCTTGTAATTCCTCCTCTCTAGAGATGGAGAGAGGAAACAACCGCGCACGCCCATTATACTCACTCATACATACACCAAATGGGGCGGTGAAATCTGTTTACACCTTATCAGGACGAGGCGTGACCTGGGAGCTGGTTGGGGGGTGGGGATGGGTGGTCATAAGGGAGGGGGGGGGTGGGATCTACCTGAAGTTAATGATTAATGGGACCTCCTTCTCCTCCCCTTCCTTCTTACCCCCTCCCTCCCTCTATCATAAAAAACAAGGAAAAAAGGAAATTCTAATGGAATTTTGATGGGAAATTCCTCCGCCCCCCCCCCCCCCCCCAACTCCTCCAGAAAGCAAAGAATGAGTTCCCCACCGGGATTGGCCCACAAAAACGATATATAGCTTTCATTCGTCTATAACGCCTAGTCTTTAACCTTATTTATTTTTTAACTTGGTGGGGTTTTTTTGCTTTTCTTCGTGCATTTGTAACGTTCCGAGTCAGTGTGTATTAATAAATTTGTGTGTGTGTGTGTATATATATATATATATATATATATATATATATATATATATATATATATATATATATATATATATATATATATATATATATGCAATAGCCACAATGCCCTCTTAACTTCTCAAACTCTTTGCTAATTTTTTGGATACGCTTGTCACTACAAAGCCTCGAGATCCCACTTCAAAGAAACATAAAAGAAATCACGTCGAGAGTGAATTTCCATCACCAGAAATACACATCTCGCACACCTCAATGGAATGCCCGAGAATCGAATTCGCGGCCACCGAGATGGAACGCCAACACCACACCGACCACGCCACTGAGGCGTTTCGACGGCCCTTTGGCGAATGCTGGATAATCGCTTGAAGCACCGATTTGAACTACCTATACTAAGTCCGAAACTTGTATTCAACATGTTGTGGACATACGCTACGATAAGTTGCCGACGTGTTTAACTTGTTTTGTGAATGCAGTTTTTAATATACACGTTTACGTTTTAGGACGCGTTCTTAATCGCCTTCTCAAATACGGCAGATTTTAAAATAGAGAAAAAAAAAATTTTCTGGCTTGGACCCAACCTCACATCTTTTTCTGATGCCCGCTCTCTCTCTCTCTCTCTCTCATATTGTTCCTCTCGCCAGACAGCTCCTTCCCTCTTAATCCTGCTTCAATTTTTTGTTTGTTTTCTCTGTCTCGCTCCAACTCCGATTCGCCCAATGGACCGCCATATATCCTGCAGACCCATGTGGCTCCCAATGGCCGGTTACCGTCACCGTTCATATATTTTCCATTATACTTTGTTTCCTTTTTTATTCATCTTCTTCTTACTTTCTTCCGCTGAGAATCATCCTGCAGTTCGCACGGAATGTCGCTATACCTTTCTGGGTGAATTCCAATATCATCGTTTTCTCGCTCACCAAACCCCCGGCCCCCCACCCACCCCCCACCCCCGCTCCCACACAAACGTCAGGGCGAGGGCGTTTGTGTGTGTATTCGTGTTGATGACCTCCTCCGGGGAAAGATACGTTTTGGCTTCGCTCAGTCTGTATGTCTGTGAGTCTGTTATAGCCTTTTCTCGTGGAAGATTTGTGTGATGTTTGAATGGAATGGGATGGGACGTGGAATTGAGGCCAAAGGCCAAGCGCTGGGACCTGTTAGTCATTCAAGCCGCTGACGGGAAACTGTAGAAAGGTTTTTGAAAGGTGGATAGCAAGATGGAAGAAAGATAATATGAAAGGAGGTACAGTAAAAGAAATGCAAGAGGTCGTAGCTAAGGGCCGAAGGGACGCTGCAAAGAACCTTTAATAATCCCTACAGTGCACCTGGTGAGGTGCACCGACGGCATTATACCCCTACGGGGGTGAGATATTTGAGTCGATACCAAGTTGCCTTCATTATTTCCCAATCAATCACCACCGCTTCATTCATTACCTGGAGCAGCTCTCCAGCAATCAGCATATACACATATATGTATATGTATACTATTTATATATATATATATATATATATATATATATATATATATTATATATATGTGTGTGTGTGTGTGTGTGTGTGTGTGTGCGTGTGTCTGTGTGTGTGTGTGTGTATAACTGAATCAAGAAAGTTTCGAACGTGATAAATCAATAACTAAAGGTATGAGCCACGAAGAAAAAGTAAACAAATGGAATTTCTGCAAAATCTTTCGGGTAAAGGACGTTGAACGTCGAAAGATCTTGCAGAAACTCTCTTGATTATTTTTCCTTCATGGCTTATAGCTTTATATATATATATATATATATATATATATATATATATATATATATATATATATATATATTATGCCTAAGGTTATAATTAATGATATATTGCCAATATGTTCACTGTGACCTATTGGAATGCGGAGAAGCAATGACCCGAGAAAAGCTGATGAAATGGTTTGGTTTTCTGTGGGTAGACGTGATATTGAAACTGCATAGTAGATGAGTCAATGTACTCAGTTTATGAACTCTTTTCAAAGTGCCTTTGGGAAACTGGTTGTAGCCAGTAATGTGAGGCATCGTCGAACAGTGCATTCGTATGTGCGTGTGTGCCTCTTCCTTTTAAAATGTATCATACCCAAGTCTATGGGGGATTTGGCATAGAGGCGGCTTGAGAGAAAAAGGCAGGATTGCCGGGAAGCTTGCGAAAGTTTATCTGTGATTTGTGTGTGAAAATATTCCGGCTGCTTGGGTGAGTCTGTTTTAGCCAAAGAGTGGGCTTGTTGCCTATTTTAAACATTTTATGGGAATATTCGATTTTTGACTTTGTTGTTAAACTTATGTGTTGTACTTACGAGTGTTTCTCATGTCTTTGAAAACCAACGGTTCTAGTGGAACCATGGGGAGGGACCGAGAGGGAGTCCCGATGGAAGAATAGACATTTGGTGTGACAAATACTTTTAGACATTTTAATGTTGGGGTTTTATCAGAATTAAGTTAGTCAGTAAGACTGGATCATTATCTTTGTTATTAAATAAATGTATTTTTTATAATGCAACTCTCTCATTTTGATTACCGTTAGAGTGGAGAGAAAGAAGTAGAGAGAGAGAGAGCGATCGCTTGGCGAGAGAGGGAGAAAGAAAAGTCGCGAGCCGCTGGTTGCTTCGAGAGAGAGAGAGAGAGAGATTTATGTTGTTTGCCTGACGCTCGAGTTACACGTTTACCAAATAAAAACGAGGTTCATATCCTCGTTACAGGTGGTGGCAGCTGGCAAAAAGCGGTATAAAAGGTTTTTTTTATGCCTAGGTACGCTAATGAAGAGATAGGTGACCAGTTAAATATGGAGGGGGGGGATTGTTAGATTTCAGTTGCTAAGTGAAAAGGGGTAGAGAAATATCCATCCATGAGGGTGTAGAGCTGAGGAAAGAAATTTTATTAGAGTCATCAAATTGCCCGTACCGAGATCCTCCAGGCGTGCCACGTGAGTAACTCAGTCTGGTTTGTGTGTGAGTGATTGTCAGGTCCCTTCTCGCCGAGCGCATTTGCGTTGTGCCGACGAGATTTGCATATTTTTACGCAAATTCCGGGGGGTGGGTTTTCTTCTTATTTTGAAACATGTAAAGTGTTACGGCGGGTTTTTTTTTAATCCCTGGGGGCTTTTTTTTGAGAACTGGGTTTTAAGGTCAAAATTTTTTTTTCTTTCCCCCATAGTAGCAGAAAGTGAAGTGTTTTCTTTATTGGCGCGTGTTTAGACAATAGACGCATTCATCTTTGTTTAATATATGAGGGTGTATAAAGAAGTTTTTCATACATGCGAACTGTGCTTGGATAGCATATTTTGCGTTGGAGACAAAGCGGTCACTGAATTTTATGGGCTCAGCACATTTCTGCTAACCGGCGCAGAGAGGCGCGTTGCAAGGGGAGTATGGCCTGCCTCGGGGGATAGTGCATGGGAGGGTACGTCTTAATTGTGGCAGAACCATCGAGGACCGTGAGGTATTTGGGAAGAGATCTTGTGTCCCTTTCCTCTTCCAAGATTCCAAGATTCCAAGATTCCAAGATTTCACTGAAGAAAAGAATCTGCCCCTGGTTTCTTGGATGGTCCGAGTCCAACGGCCTTATGCCATTAAAGAGCCTTCCTCGAATTAAGAAATACTGCCTCCACCAGCTCTCGATTTGGGATCGCGTTGACAATTACAAAATCCAATATATATTAAAAAAAAGCTTTATAAAATTCAGACAATAAGTATAAAAGGCTCTTCTCTTTCGGAGGTCAGAAGTGGAGAGGTTAAGTTTCAGTTCAGTATGGAGTCCTGAAACGGAAAACTAATATAAATATACTCAAAGCATTTATATAAATATAGAAAAACCTAATAATAACAAGGTGTGATCCGACCTCCAGCTTATACGGGACACGTGGACGATGTTCCCCTGATGCAAAGGTTGTAAAACATTAAATTCCTAACTTAACATGAAGTGGTCTCCATAATTAACACTCATACTTAGTACTACTCATAGTAACATCAAGGATCAATTATAAAGGACACAAATTAACACGTTCATCTATTCTCAGTTACAAAACAAACGGGCAGAGACATAGCATTTAAATTCTGCAAATGAAATAAATTGAAAAGTGTTAAATCTACGGACAGATAGATCGTTCTTTCACCTACGAAAAATAAAAACTCTATTTATTGGAATAACAATTGTTCTTCTACTGTTTAACATCCACAATTGATTTATTGTTGTTTCCATTTTTATTCTCATAAATAAATCATAAATATCCTATCCTAAGATTCCTGTGCCTTTTACTCAAAGCAAAAACTTTTTCCGTCAGTCCTTACCCTAACGGCCCCCCCGGCCCCCCCTCAACACAAGAAGACTAATAACAAGGAACAACAGCAAAGTAGTTGGTAAGCTTACTCCCCGAGTAAGAGAAAATGACGGCATTGGTGCAATATCATTCATGGAAATAAATATGACAGAAGCCTTTTCTTTCGTATATAGCCTCAAATCGTCTT
>NC_087215.1:14968826-14980794 GCF_015104395.2 Macrobrachium nipponense | reverse complement strand
TTTTGTTCTGCGTCCGAAGCCATTTTTCAGCCTTTCGAATAACTCCAGCAGTCGGGCCCAGTCTTACACAGCGAGATATATATAAATATATATATATATATATATATATATATATATATATATATATATATATATATATAATATAGATATAAACATGCTTTTACCTCTGTCAGGCGTCCTTACCATTTGAATACTATCAGGAAAAAGAGAAAATAAGACTTACTTCTTTCAAATTCATCAGTTGTCTAACCAGTTCCCTCCCCTTATTATCTCCTTTTATTTCATTTTCCATCGCCCTCTTCGCCTCTTTCCTTCCTTGATTTCTTTCGCAAATCTAATCTTTCCTTGCTTTCGCTCATTTGCTTTCACCCTTCAAGCATACAAGTCCTTCAAGCACGGATACATCAAAGGACGACTCTTTTAGGGGCTTCCTAACTCTCCTTCAAGGCATTATCGCTAACTGCTTCCTCGCTAGGATTTGCTCGTTGCCTTTGGGGCATCACCCACACCCTCAACTCCCTATCAGTCACCCGATTCCTTTCCTCGACTGAGGATCTAGCTCCAGGAGCTTTAAAAAGAAAATAAACGTTTTTACTGCAGACGTCGTTAAACGTTTTATACGTACATTCGCTGGCGAATCAACGTCAGAGAGACGTTTGCTAAAGGTTCATATATATATATATATTATATATATATATATATATATATATATATATATATATATATATATATATATGTATGTATATATATATATATATATATATATATATATATATATATATATATATATATATATATATAGATATGTATACATACACATCTACCTCCATTACTTCTTGAACCTTTAGCAAACTTCAAAAGACTTTTACCCAATATCTAGCCATCCATTTACTTGATAGCTTTCTTGAAATCCCAGTGACAGTTTGCTGTCGTGAAGCTAATGGATTTCGACCACAATATATTCACTTTCTTTAGTTCTCGATATTTGAAGATTTCAGACTATATATCTTGGAGCGATTCTGGATTTTATTCCACATCTTGCAATGTTTTGATTGTGGTCCACATCTTGCAGTATTTTGATTGTATACCACATCTTGCAATTTTTTTTATTTCATTTCACATCTTGCCATCTTTTTATTTTATTCCACATCTTGCAATGTTTTTATTTTATTTCACAACTTGCAATCTTTTAATTTTATTCCACATCTTGCAGTGTTTTTATTTTATTTCACATCTTGCAATGTTTCTATTTTATTTCACAACTTGCAATCTTTTAATTTTATTCCACATCTTGCAGTGTTTTGATTGTGGTCCACATCTGGCAATGTTTTTATTTTATTCCACAACTTGCAATGTTTTTTTTTTTTTGTAGTCCACATCTTGCAATGTTTTGATTGTGTTCCACATCTTGCAATGTTTTTTTATTTATTCCACATCTTGCAGTTTTTTTTTTTTTGTTTTTTTTTTTTTCCACATCTTGCAGTGTTTTGATTGTATTCCACTGTTTTACTTCCAGGGGAATTTATTCTGTAGAGGATTAGGCTTAGCCAACGAAACATTTGAGAAAGTGTGGTGGAGAGGAGGAGAGGTTGATTGGCTTTGATAAACAATTTTTTCTTATAGAAATCTCATAATCACAATGAGGTTTCTCGTTTGCAAATGAGAAGTGACAATGCTAATTACCTACATTCGGCTTCAATTCAGTTACAAGAACAAAGTAAAAAAAAAATAAATAAAAATGAGGAAATTAACTGCAATCTTGGAGACGACTTGGAAATTGAACATTAGTTGGAGGATTTTATAAATATGAAAAACAAGGTGTCACTAACATCGCCAAATCGGAAAGTTGAAACAAAAGTAACAAGCAAACTAATGGGACTTTTAAGAAGCAGAAAAGCGAGCCAGGAGCAATATTTATAGGCAGAGCCCGACAATCAGAATATTCCAGTATTCTGCTGGAAATAAATTTCGGTATTAGGAAAAGGAAAAAAATGCAACATTCAGGCAAGGAAGTTTTCCCGTTGTGGACGTTGTGTGGCTTGGCGGTGGTGCTCTCTATATTATTACTTTTTATTAATTAGCCCTTAAATACGAGACATTTGAACATCCCCTAGAATAATCACACGAAATACATCTGACATTTACAGAAATGTAAATAGAAATTAGAAAGAGGTACTATTTTATAAAATAGTATTGGTATTATGTCATTTTGTATAAATACAAATGGGTATAGTTCTTCAGAATTTCCAAAAAAAAAAACAAAATGCAAAAAATTTGCAGAATGAAAATAAATTTTCTTAATCATCAGGATTTTAATGCCGAAAATAAAAAAGAGAATTTATTGAAAAGAGAATTAAATAAATACAACGCCAATATTATGAGGGGAAAAAACCAACACATCTTACCACAAACTTAGCAACCTTTCTTTTGCTCCCAAAAAGAGTTGGGCGGAGGAATTCCATCAGAAGCTTCCCTTTTTTTTATCCCTTTTATTGAATGGAGAGGAAAGGGAGGAGGAGGAGGAGGAATAATCTGTGGCCATTACACGCCATTAATCATTACTGGAGATATCCCCTCGAGGAGGAGGAGGAGGAGGAGGAGGTTCCTCCGTAGAGCAAAGCCTTCCAGCTTCCGGGTGAAGACTCGTCTGAGACTCTGTAAACAGGTTTCAAGCCCCATTTGGTGGGTGTCCTTCCCCAAGGGGAAGATAGGGAAGGTTGAGGGGAAGGAAAGAAGGAGGGACGAAGAAGATTGATAGTAAAGATAACAGCAGATAAAGAAGACGAAAGTTGAAAAAAATAATTGCCACTTCCTAGAAATCGCAAAGGAGCAAGAGATAATCCCCAATAGATAGTCTTTAAAAGATGAACAAAAATGGCAAAGGCAAGGATAGTGGAGGAAGATGTGCAGGAAGGTGGAACTAAAGGAAGAAATATCTCTTTGTGGAACAGCTCATTTGCAGGAAGGTGGTGGAGAGCAGGATTAGACTGAAACTAACTGTCTGGGTATTGAGGTTAGTTGAATGATTCAGAGGAAATAGATGATTTTATTCTCCTGACGAAAACTGAAATTGCTTGAAGTGGTTTGTTTGTGTTTTCCCAAGAACCGTCCATTTCCTCAAAATATTCCATTTCCTCAAAATATTGATAATGAGGACTGGTTGTCCTTGAAAAGCTACTAACATTTTTCGAATAAATAATTCCGTTAGATACCATCCAGTTTTCATGAGGTCCTTCTAATATTAATATATATAAATAATATATATATATATATATATATATATATATTATATATATATATATATATATATATATATATATATATTCTCAGTAGACAATGCAGCATCACCTACTACAAAAATATGAAATCAGCAGTTGTGCATACCGTGGAATTCTTTCCAGAATGACTCCATCACTCTGGCCCTTCAGATATCTGATGGATATGGCCCGTTATCGCTTTTCGCTTCATGAAATATTCGTCGGAAGCTTTTCGATTTATTTTGTGTTTTTCCAGTCGACGGATTCATCTTTTTCTCATTGCGATATTTTCATCGGAGTGGATGAGTGTAGTAAATGATGCCAGCGCGCTTTTATTCGAAACTGGGGGATTTGATATCTCTAGTTGATGCTGGCAGGTTGCATATCAAATCGCAAAAAATTTGAAATGTTTTTGAATAAATTTCTCGGTCAATACAATTGGATTTTTTTTATGCTGTAAATGTTATCTACACAAAAAATGTCTATTAAGCTAGAAATGTCCTTTAATATCCAATTCGCTCTACCTCGGAATTAATATATTTTCATGTATGTTAATCGAATGGGAATTTTTTTTAGTTGATAATAAATTCGTCCTCTCGTGTATTGGGATGTAAATATTGTTGACAATGTAATTTTTAAATAGTTTTCTCATGAGTATCAGAAGTTTCGTAAGTAGAGGGGATAATGATGAAAGGGATGTGGAGAAACACCTTTCAAACCTTTTATTGCCAGTTTCCGTTTCAGTGCTGAATGACCTCATAGGTCCCAGTGCTTGGCCTTTGGCCTAAATTCTATATTCAATTTAGTTCAATCACAAACTTCCTTACTTGAGTACAAATTCCGTATCAGGGGTTACAATGCTTATGTTCTTCTAAAAGCTAAACGGATATACAAATGTTTGTCAATACCACAGAAAAAACCCAAAAAATATTACGCGCTAATGAAAACAAAGGAGCGTAGTAGAGAAGGCAGAAACTAGGGAAGATAGGAGTAAGAGGCAAATTCCAAAGCTGGGATGGGCCCTACAATACGGCATAGTTTTGTTGTTTCTGTGATTGTAAAACAATGTAAAATAATGTTCACAATTTAAACGAAAGTAAATATGTCGTAATAATGAATAATATTTACACAACTTCATAACTAACTGTCATCTGCAATTACTGGCTGTCCTCTTGAACTTATGATAATCATAAGTACCGTCATTTTCTCACCAACTTCTTATAATTATATACCTCTTAAGCTATTATGCATCATCTGTTTTCCATTAGTTCACAGTTTCACCTTTTATAGGATTCTGTCGTTCCCTTATACGCCCCCTACAAGCCTTCCTCTTCGTCGTCATCTCCCCCACCCCATCCCCCGCCCCAGGGCCTCGAATCCCCTTCTGCGGTTACAATCAAAGACTTTTCTTCATTTCTTTTATGTGACCCAAGACACGGCTGACAACCCTTCCTTTGTGAAGGGAAAACTCTTTCCTGGCTGTGTGTCTTTTGTTGTTGGTGTCGTCGAAGGCTGTTCGTGGGGGGGGGGGGAGGGGGAGGAGGTTGAGTTGGGGTAAAAGGGGACACTATAACATCCCCCAGGCTCCATCCATACTTCGTCATCTGATGACCATTTTTTTTATTTTATTTTATTTTTTTCAAGCTATTGGTTTTTCGTTCCTTCATCTTTCTGAGGTCAAACACTTCATTGTGGGTCTTGAGGAGAGGCCAATACATCCGTCTGACAAATGATGAAGATGATGAGGGAACAAGATACAGAGGGCGATAATTCTCTCGAATTGTTTCTTCTCTCTCTCTCTCTCTCTCTCTCTCTCTCTCTCTCTCTCTCTCGTGACAGACGCAGGATGTTTGTTTCGGTTCATCTGAACTGGGAAGTGTTTGTGAATGAATTCTTTTCTTTGTTTTTTAATTTTTTTAAATTTGTTCCTTGGGTTATTTATTAAATTTTGAATTCGGGTTGAGTGTTATGAAAAATTATGTTTTTTTTCCTTATCCAACACTACAGACTAAAAAGATGGAAATGGTAATCTGTACCATTGGTGCTTTGGCATTTCTTATGAATACATTGTTTTTTTCCCCTTTTTTTAAGCATCACTGTCAGTTAACTGTTCACCTTTAGCTACGCACTGTAGACGGTACTAAAGCGTCTCTTGGTCCCCAGCTGCTCTGCTGATTGCCGCATATTGGTCATCCTTTCCATTTGGTCTCTTCTTAGTTATCTTTTGAAACTACAATAAAAACAGCAGTAATTATTTGTTTCTTTGTCGAAAACAAAGGCATAGACGATTAAGATAAACTCGCGTCAGATAAAAAAATAAAGTTTTAAAAACAGAAAGCAAATAAATAACTGAATAAAAACTGGTCATTTGCTTTCGAAAACGTCGTTGGCCGTTTTTTGAATCGCCTGTGAAAAGTGGATGAAAAAAAGCTCTGTTATTTTTCTGATGTTTCATGAATAGCCTGTCAGTCTCTCAATTTGTATTCAAGAGATATTGTAACGTCCTCTAAAAGAATGACGCTGACTCTCATTTTTTTTATAGTTTATTCCTAAAAGAACAGTTTTGCAGTTCGATTCTTTTTGTTTATGCATCATAAATTGTCCGTTGTGAATGTTTGTAATCCTGTTTCTAAATAAAGCATCAATCAGTTGCCGATTATAATTATTTGTTGCAATTGCCGAGTTGTTGAATTTTGCGCTCTCTCTCTCTCTCTCTCTCTCTCTCTCTCTCTCTCTCTCTTCTTATATGCGATTCTCTCGTTGGCATTTCTATTGGCCTGTTCACTAATATGTCCCCAATTAAACAAAATAAAAGAGGGGTATAGATGCTAGCAGAAAGGAAATATGTGTTTATCCTTTTGTTTCATTTCGTGAATTTTTCAATTATACACACACACACACACACACACACACACACACACACACCCACATATATATATATATATATATATATATATATATATATAATATATATATATATATATATATATAATATATATATACATATATTCAGCCCCTAATTCCACCGGACACGATGTCGGGGGCAACTGAGCCTGATCTCCAAAGGGTGGCCGTTCGTCCTTTTCCTTCTAGCTTCTCTGCGTTAGAGTTTTGTGGCATTTCATCCATGACTTCCATGCTGACAATCGCGAGGGCATGCATAACATGATGAACGTACACAAAAAAAAAAAATATATATATATATATATATATATATATATATATATATATATATATATATATATATATATATATATATATATATATATATAATATATTGTCGTTACTTACAATAACGACATGGAAAATCAATTTTTATTGAATATCTATGTTCATGCTGTATATGGAAAATGTTCCTTTATATTACATAGCGTTAAGTGGAAATGTGCAGGTTTGTGTACAAATGAATGTTTTATTTATATTTAATTGTAATAAGCGTTGTTACCAAGGAATATTGTCTTGTGAATGGTTTGTAATGGTTGGTAACAATGCGATGTAAGTTGTTTGATAGTTCGTTCGTTCGTGTTGTTTTGGTGGCTTCGTTCGTTTTGTTGTTAATTTGTCGAATGAGCGAACGAGGCCGAAGTTCGTGTGTTTGGGTGAGAGAGGCGGAACATATTATTTCGACACAGAAGTGAGCAAAGGGTACGAAGTCAGTCGCTTCTCAACATTGGTACTGGTAGAGTGGGTTGGTAACAGGAGAACTTAATCAGAGTGAAAAGGATTTCACTTCGATTAACGATGTCGTTCCTTCCCAGCATTTATTGAAGTGGATGGATAAATCAACCGAAGTTTGGATGAGTATCATATATATTATTTAATTTGCCTTGACTGGGATAAATCGCTAGGGATATGCATATCTGTGCGTGGGATTCCGTGACTGGTAAAATTGAATATATTTAGTGGTATCGTGGTTTACCCGTGCCTATTGTAATCCGAACTCGGCAACAACTTCATGTTAAACTAGTAAGTAATAATTCGGGGGCAAAGCACAATAGAATATAGTATGTCCTTTCATGTCTGTACCACAACGCAATGAATTCTTTATGTAGAGAAAGGGTCTGAGTTCTCTTAAACGAATCTGGTAATTAGTAATTTCTGTAATTGACTGAAGTCATTATATGTTGTCGCTTGTTGACCCTAATGAGTAACAATATATATATATATATATATATATATATATATATATAATATATATATATATATATATATATATATATATATACTATATATATATATACACACACATTACACACACACACACACACACAAATACATATATATATATATAATATATATATATATATATATATATATATATATATATATATATATATATATATGTTTGTTGTTTGTTTGTTTGCTTGTTTTTTTTTTGTGTACGTTCACCATGTTATGCATGCCCTCGCGATTGTCAGCATGGAAGTCATGGATGAAATGCCACAAAACTCTAACGCAGCAGAGAAAGCTGAAGGAAAAAAGGACGAACGGACACCACTTTGGAGATCAAAGGCTCAGTTGCCCCCGACATCGTGTCCTGGAGGGGCTGAATTATTGTTCTGGACATATGTACACATGTCCCTTCCCCCTGGATGCGCCTTCCGAGGTTGGGATAAATCTCTCTCTCTCTCTCTCTCTCTCTCTCTCTCTCTCTCTCTCTCTCTCTCTCCAGCGTCCCGGACATTAATTACGAGTTCTCATTAACACTATAAATTAGCAACTCGTCAGAACTTCCTCCGAGTGTTGGATATAAATCCGAGTTTATTGGTGATTTCTGGAAGTGAGAATTTTGAATTGGCTTTTTTCGCGGAAGGCTGGATTCAACTTTTGCCTTTCTTTAGAAGATGAGATGCGTCATTACTTCATTGCACAAACAGGTGAGGAAGTTTCCTTCGAAATTACTTTGGAGTTTTGTTTTAGCAGTAGGAATTGGCAGAATATTTCAACTGTTTATATTTTGCCAATATCTAGTTGGAGATTGACTCTCATATTTACTTGCCGCCAATTTTTTTTTTTTTTTTTTGAAGATACGGAGACAGGAATTTGAAGAAGAGGTAGAAGAAACGTGAAATTTGGGAACAATTGATAGGTGTTCATGAAAGTGAGGAATCGAGCGGAGATTGACTTAATATTTACTTGTCACAACTTTTTTTTCTTTCAAGATACAGAGACAGAAGAAATATTGAAGATGAAGAAGGGGAAGAAGAAACTTGGAACTTGGGAACAATCGATAGGTGTTCATGGAAGTGAGGAATTGAGCAGAAAAAGAATAGAATTGACTACAGGGATGATAGAAAGGGAGGGAGAGCTACTACAGGGACGTCAATATCAGGAATGGAAAAGGAAAGTGAAAGTTGGAAACCTAGGTAATCTACGAAGTGATCTTAAAAAAAAAAAAAAAGCGATGTTGATGATGAGGGTATGATGTGATGCAAGAGGTTGTTTTGGAAAGTTTTTTTCAGTTTGTTTAATTTGGTATTTGTTGAACCTTTTTTATTTAATCTGATATAAGATTGAGGCTTTGGAGGCGGGAGTAGAGGGGCCAAGTGGCAAAAAATGAAAAAGGCAAAGATGAATCACAATGACATTAATTTTACGCATGAAGCGGAAAAACAGAATCTGGAGAGATGAAACTGGCAGGTTGCAATATGATCAAATAGTACTCAACAGTGAATGTCGAAGATACGGCAGTAGAGTAAATCATAATGCGATATCGAATGACAGTACGATGGGACTTTTTCTATTTCCATCGTTCTCTATTGCTTTTCGAACTGTATACCTTGCTTGAGGTTAAAAGTTCAATTTTCGGAAGATTTCTGAATAAGCTTATTTTTTATTCTTTTTATTTGTATATTTGTTTTATTTACAAATTTTTGCTTGTTTCATATGACTAATTCCAGATGATCCCTGAGAAGCCATTTTTCTTATGGAACAATATATATCCAAAGGTGTTTTATATTTGATTTTTACAGTTTTATTGTCATGAAAGCAAGAGTGGCCAGCATCGTTCATCTGAAGAGACACGAATTGCTGTTATTGCTGCCATTGTCTGTCTGAAGGACAATATAAGCTATTAATATATATTTGTTTCATATGTCAGACCATCACTTACGTTTCAGTTCTATCTGCGACCATTAAGAGATTTCGTCCCCCTGGGGACTTTTTCGCCGTCGGCCGATCGATCGATAACATCCGGTCGCTCGGTCCCTCGATCATAAGAGGAAATTTCATAATCACTTCCACCGCGATTATTCCCTGGCAGTTAATTCATTCATCAATCAATCAATCAGATTCCGACTGAAGAGTTTGGTCTGGGATCAGGCACTCTGCCCGGCAGGGAGGGAGGGAGGGAGGGAGGGAGGGAGGGAGGGAGGGAGGGAGGGAGGGAGGGAGTGAGGGAGGGGAGGGAGGGAGGGAGGGAGGACGCCGCCTGGCTGATGATTGGTTGCGTGAAATGAAGTCATTTCTCTCATTATTCTGTTGCTTGATTTCATTGGCTTTCTTTAGGAACTTCTCTTCCGTCGTCTTGTTTCGATGTTTCAATATTCCTTGCCCATTTTTTTCTTATATGTTATTCTTCGTATTGGCTCTTTTTGTCTTCCACCCGTGTTATGTTATGTTAGTTGTTTCGTCGTATATTTGGCATTTATGCAGAAAGTCTTGTAACTTATTTTTAGCAAAATTTTTTCCTTTCACTAACACCATCATTCTTAAAGAGGAACCATTTATGAATATGAGACATTAAGCAGAGATTTCAATAAAGATTTAGCTTTATGATGTTAAGATGAAATATTCTCTCTCTCTCGCTTCCACCGTAAAACTGAGCGATGCTTTAGGAGAGTCAACTTATTGAAAGGATTCTATGAGCATCCTTAAAACTAAGATCATCTGTAATCAGTCCTTTCTGTATAAATAGAGCTGGTCGGGCCACTGTGAACTGCAACGTCAGAGCGCTGAATTCAACCACTCAACCGATAACATAATGGTAGTCGACGAACTTTGTTATATTTAATTTGATGTAGTCATTTAACCCTTACGTCTATTTCAATCCTCTCTTATCCTTTTCCTTTCATTTTTTAGTTTACTCATTTCATTTTCCCACATTTACTGATTTATGTAATCATTCCCCACCGTCCCATTTCATTTTATATACCCGTTTGCTCATTTCGTCCGTCCAGACATTTTGGTGTACTGGGTAAGATTAGCTATTAGCGGCCGCTAATTATCGTTCAGTATCTTAAAAGAATGTGCTGACATAAGTCATCACCAGGCCTATAGATGCTGAATTGCCTCTGTCGTGACCAATAATGACTCTTTTGATGGTTGTAAAGCCTCTTTCGCAAATCTGAACGTATGGAGCCTTTACATTACACGATGGAAAAAGGCGTCGATTGAACCTTGAATTAGGATGATGGTAATGTCTAACATTTCTTTCCTTGCAAGGCTGGTTATTATTATTATTATTATTATTATTATTATTGATTATATTATTATATATTATTATTATTATTATATATTTAGAAAGGTTTCTTTCAACTTGAAGTAGTTACAAAAATCTTTTGCGATTCTAGTCACTTATTTATTATTATTATATTATTATTATTATTCGTATTATTATTATTATTAGTTATTAGTTATTATTATTATTATTATTATTATTATTATTATTATTATTCTTATTATTATTATTATTATTATTATTATTATTATTATTATTATTATTATTATTATTATTATTATTATTATTATGCAGTTTCCGAAGGCGTTTATTGTGTCACAAATTCCATTATCAATCTTGTCACTTGATCTTTAGATCAGCTGCAGATTCTACCCAAACACTTTTCTACTTGAATATATATATTCAGTGTGTTTGTGAAGGCATTGCATTGCATTCATTCGTATGTGCAAAGCAGTGCTTGCAAACATTTCCTAATAGTATAGAATAAGTTTGTGTCTTTGTTGTATGTGTACGGATGTTGTATGTGTTTGTTTGTTTGTATGATTGGTATAAGAGAACGGTTGAAATGAAATGTATGAGTATATATATATAATCCACACAGAAATCATCACAAACACACACACACATACACACACATGCAACCTTCCCGTATACGAATAATACAAATAAGTATACATACACATCTTGTGTTGACACAAATGCACACCATAATAGTAGGAAAATGTCTGCAAATACGGCAAGTTTATTCATTCCCTTTCACAAATACACACACATACACAACGTGTATGTATGTATATATATATATATATATATATATATATATATATATATATATTATATATATATATATATATATATATCTCATCGGAGGGTGGAGAGATACCAAAATCCTTTAAAGTTATTTATTTTGCTGACGTTTCAGGACCATGTGTCCCATTTTCGAAGCTAAAAATTTAAAGAATAACAGAATTAAAATGAGACTCAGATTAAAACATGATAAAAAGTTATTTCTTAACAAAATGCAAATTAGGGACAAGAGAAGGAAAAGTGATTACCAAGTAGTGCTGAAGGCAAAAGCTGAGTGACTGTCAGGGTCAGTTTTGGTGCCGACGGAAACTCAAGAGAGGTACAGAGGAGTTGACGTGGACTGAGTATTTAGTTGGGGAACCAGATGTTTGATAAAAAGAGATTCGAGTATTGCCAATTGGTGTTCGTTTGGAGCTTTGCCTATGATTTTGAAATCCTTGTAATT
>NC_087215.1:14959398-14963326 GCF_015104395.2 Macrobrachium nipponense | reverse complement strand
CTCAAGACTTCAATGACCCTAGATCCCCAATATCCCAATAATTAATTAATATATTTTTACAGTAGAATAAGCAAAATTACTTTCCTGAGCTCTAAAGTTAAATCAAAAGATCGTTTTAACTGCTTCATAAGAAACAAGGGAAACCAGTTAAACAGCTGGAGAGAAATATAACGTTGTAATAAGCTTAAGAATTACAACAAGCCCCGAGTCAGCTAAAAAGAATGAAGTGATCTCTCGATTTCTGCTCTATTTCTTTTATCTTGCTTTCTGTTTTCTCTTTTAATTCTTTTATTTTGTTTTCTGTTTTCTCCTTTAAATCTTTTATTTTGTTTTCTATAATATCATAAATTTCAGGACTTTAAGACATTTTTTTTGCTGGCATTTTTCAGTCCTAATCTTTATTTGCTTTCTATAAATTCAAATCTGACTCTGTGACGGGACCTTTTCCCGACCAACCCTCCAATCACGTGACCTTTTCCTTTCTCCAATAGCGTGCCTTCCTTTCTTCCCGAATCCCATATCCCCATTTCTTCCCCCGATTCACCTACCTTTCTTCCCTTTCACGCCTACTGAAAAGCCTAAATTCCTCATTAGCAAATTGTAGTTTCGGTACCTGATCCAGCAATAAAGAAAACAAACGTAAAACAAAAACAATGAAATAATCGCGTGACCAGGTTCGAAGTCCCTCTCTCTTTTGCTTTCGACATCCGGACCGTTTCGTTCGAGTGATTTCTCAAACTCCACTCAAGAAATTTACGATCCGGTTCCCGGCTTCGTGAATGAGGTCCGTTGGGTAGGAAATTTTCCCGAATTTCTGGATTGATCAATTATATGTATCTATAAAACTAACAAACGCTGCCATCTTATAAGTACTTAAAAGGTTGCATACATTTGAAATGAATGATGATAAGAGTGCTTATTAATGAATGGTTGCAAGGTAATCAAAACTGACACAAGTGCTTACAAGACTTTGACGAAAATATCTTATTTACAAATTACTGACCTCAGTGATAAAAACCCCGCCATGTTGTTTCGTTTTTCACGGAGATTTTCATCACAGTGCTCAGTTTTACATTCAAGATTATCACTTGAAACGAGATACCTTTTTCAAAACTAACACTTTAATTAATCATGTGTAACGAATGAAAAATGCTGGGCATATTACATTGATCTTGGAAAACAAAATTGAGGTTATGTTTGAATATTAGAGAGCCCCTTGTTGAGAGAGAGAGAGAGAGAGAGAGAGAGAGAGAGAGAGAGAGAGGATGAGATAACTAAACTCTTAGCATATCATATTAGAATACTTATGTTTATGTGTGTGTGTGTGTGTGTGTGTGTTGTGTGTGTGAGAGAGAGAGAGAGAGAGAGAGAGAAGATTTCTAACCCAGAAGTCTTGGTGCAAACCCATTCATTATTTTTGCTGAGGCCAGAACACTAGGAGGTTCCCAGGCGAAACAAAAGACGACAGAAGCTGCGTCCTCCCTCACCAGCAAAATGGGAAACAAAAAGAATGGAGCGTAAAAATGTAGGGTAAGAAAGGAGTAATGGAGGAATGATGATGATATTAGGGCTCTCAACTCCATCTTCCTCAGTTTCACAGACAGTTGCACCTACAAAGGGATTTCCCGACGCTTTCAGGCAACTCGGTCGAAGGAAGAAGACCCTGAAGCCATACTTAGTTTTTTTTCTGTTCGTTGCTTTCTAAAGTTTTCGTTTGTTTGTGTTTTTTTTTTATGTAACTATACTTTTTCTTAGGCTTCTTTTTCTTCGTTTTTCTTTCCTGAAGTTTCCGTATGATTGTGTTTTTTTTTTTTACGTAATTATACTTTATCTATAATATTTTATGCCATTATGATAATGTAGTCTGTTATCATTATTGATTTGGTGCATATAATGTTGGCCTGTCAAACCACAGGTCAGCTTCCAAATTACAAAAGAGTAGTCTTGACTTAATCATCTTTTTCCTTCCTAAAAAAAATTAAAAAATAAAATAAAATAAGATGAAATAATAATAATAACTGAGACTGTACTTGTCATCTAACGAAGATAAAGGCCACAACGGGAAATCTGGAATTATAAAGCTAAGAGCTTTCAAAAGCTATCTATCTTCCTGTCGAATTACACACACGTACAATATATATATATATATATATATATATATATATATATATATATATATATATATATATATATATATATATATAACCTATAAAGTACACTGATTCACTGTAAACAAGATTGGCAATGAGAGAGAGAGAGAGAGAGAGAGAGAGAGAGAGAGAGAGAGAGAGAGAGAGAGAGAGGAGAGAGAGGCGTCTAATTCCAGCACTATAAAGTAAAGCAATCAGTCAGGTCGCTATAGGTTGGATCTCTCACTTAATCAGCGAACAAGATCGGCTTCTGGCGTTCAAGATCTCCTTATAATGAGTCGTTAATAACCCATTCATTAGGTGACAATAAACCAGACCCCTATGCTCTCATTATGAAGGGGAAGTGGTGTGGAAGAGAAGGGGGGAGGAGGGAGATGGAGGATCCAATTAGTGGTGTACTGGACATTAAGGACCATAGTAATACGTAGCCCTGAATTAAAATGTTATAATAGATAATGATAATGAGAAATCATATTCCTGAATGGAGAATGAAAATAGTTTAGAGAACACAACTAACTAGAAATAATGATGTAGATAAAGATAAACAAGGTTTGATACATTATTGTAAATTCCAGACCAATTATATTCCTCTCTTTCCCAGAGTCCAGCAAGTCTCCTCTCATTATATCAGAATTGAGTCTTCTTCAAACAGCTCTCTTCGTCAAATTCTAACGAGCAAAGTGGGAAAAGACTTCCAGGAGAGAGAGAGAGAGAGAGGAGAGATGAGAACGAGAGAGAGAGAGAGAGATCAATCAGTCCAATCAACAGGAGAGAAAAATGACCCATCTCGCTATCCAGACATTGCAAGGCAACAGAAATGCTATTTGCTTACGGCCGGGTTACGAATTGCCGTTTGCAAGGTACCCCCATGAAAGCCAAAACTGGCCAATAAACTGTTGAATAAATAAATAAATGAATAAATTAATTATGTAAATTTATAATTTAATTAATTACTTAATTAGATAACCGATAAGAAAACAATTTGTGTACGTTCCCCTAAATATGTACTTGAGTGACAAAATCAAGACAGAATAGAACCAGTTCTGCAAAAAGAAATAATGAATAAAAATAAATAAATAAATATAAATAAATAATAAATAAAAAAATAAATAAATAAATAAATAACAATAAAATAAAAAATAGATAAGAATGTGATTTTTCTTTTCACGCGTAGAATGAACATTTAAAAATGCGACTACCTTGCTGCTGTTGCCTAATGACAGTAAGATATTCCGCCGAACAAGAGGATGAACCCTAGCGAGATTTATTCGGTCGATCTGAATAGAGTAGGATGAGGGTTTATTCTGTTCATTCGGCAGAATAAGCGAATGAAATCTAGTGCGATTTAATCGGCACAGTGAGAGGGAGAAACTTTGTGTGCGGACGGAAGTTATTTTGGAATACGGAGTCACACTTTGCCTGTGCAACGACATAATAACTAGAAGAATCTCTCACAGGCACACCGTTTGAGCACTTTGTTTCAAGGAGTAAATCGCTTGAATCTTGGGGAATGAGGACTCTCTCTCTCTCTCTCTCTCTCTCTCTCTGCTGAACCTTTTGAGCCTTTGGACGAGAGCGTTTCGCTGCTATTCCATTACGTCATATGCCTGCCCCTCTTCAAAGAGAGAGAGAGAGAGAGAGAGAGAGAGAGAGAGAGAGGGGGGGGGGGGGGGGTTCCATATGAAAAATTCGAACGAAATGAAGTTACTGGAATAACGATTTGCTTCGGATTCTGGATATTTTATTTTATTTTTTTCCTAGTTAATTTGAAACCGATT